>NC_061113.1:189940045-190138190 GCF_002878395.1 Capsicum annuum | reverse complement strand
TATCTGATGCACCAGATGATTGATCTGTTTAAATTGTGGGCACTTGTGCTGGATTCATAATTGGGGTTCTATCCATTTTTGGAAAAATAGAAGTGTACCCAGATGATAAATACGAATAAAAATCATAATTTTACTTACTAAAGTAACCTATGAAGTAATGCCAAAGTGGAAAGTGATGTAGTAAACAAAATTTGACCTAAGAAATTGGTCAGATTGCAGCAGTAGCGTTGTACTAACAACAACAACAACAACAAATGGTCGACAAGAAGAAGATGAAGCAGAAGATGATGAATAAAGCAGCAGAAACAGAAACAATTAACAACAAAAATCGCTAAGAGAGAGAAAACAACAATGGATGAGAAAGAGAAAGACGCATTTTTCTCTCCGTTTCCCGTTATTCTAGGTATACATTGGGATCAAAGTGTAAATTTAAAAACTTATGGATTATTTTAAACTTCCCCAACTTTCTTAATACATAATAAACTAATTGTCACCTCCAACTAATAATTAAAGTTTGTGTCACCTACACCTCATTTTAAAACTCTTTTGTCACTTGTGACCCAAACCCTCCGGTAGCTCCTTAACTTATGAGATTTGTGTAAGTTACCCCTTTTTATAATACTTAATTGTGATTATAATCCTAGATGGACAAGAGTATAGTAATTTATTTTGATATCATCAATTAATCGCGTCTCCCAGTCCAAACAAATTTGGGACAATTGAAGAAAACGTAGTTGGGACTGTGGACTTTCTTGAACATCCTTTCTTTACAGTGGAAGTTTGCATTTAAATATTCTTTTAATTCCCTTCTATTCTTTTAACTATACGATTAATCAATATTCTTTATCCTGGAAAAAAACACAGCCAATATTAAATTTTACTCTATTAAAAATTAAAAGCTGTTTATATGGGCAATATTAAATTAATGTTAGACTAATGGTTTTACATTACTTTCTATGTTAAAAATAGTTTTTGATTACTTTTCTTTTCCTAAAAACAAGTCTGAACTCATACCTGTTGAATTGAAAGTTGAGAGTGCTTATCATATGAGAGGTGACCTACCTCTCGTTGTCTTGAATATGAGTCCTTGTTGAACTTTAAAATGTTTATTAACATGTAGCTATTAATAATTATAAATTTTGATAAAATAATTGTGCATTCAACTGAATTAACAAATACAAGAGTTCACTGAACGTACCACATAATAATGCTTTGACAATTTTCCCCACTTTACTGTGACGTTCTAAAATGTCACACTCGGTAGGTCCACAAGAAACTATCTAGTACTATAAGAATACACTGGCTATAAAAGACCTTACTAATTAAGTCCTTTTTGGTAAAATGAGGTCGAGAATTTGTTTTGTGAGGTGATCTACAATTTGTGTGTTCATTTGATGCTACGTATGGAACTTGATGCCTGCGCAAAATCTCTAAATAGTTCCATTTTCAGCGGTACTCTTCTTAGGGAGAGGGGGTCAAAAGAGGCAGGGGGTAGCGACAATAATGACAAAGTAAAAGGAGAATAAATATATGCGATGTTTTTTTACCCCTTCCTAGGACCTCCCACATTTTTTTTGCTCCCTTGATGATTTGAACAAATTATGAATGTGTTTAGAACAAGAGTACTGACTGGGAGTACCTAACATGATGTAGTTCAAGAACTTCCGAAAAATAGTGCAGGATGCACTAAATATTTTCAGCAGATAACAAAAGCATATATATGATGGCCTAATTTGTGCGTCTAAAAAGCCCCACCACCTTCTTTCCTGAACACGAAACACCACATTTCACCACAAAAATTTTATATGCATAATGAACCATACCCCTAAAATAGACAATTTCCATTTTGATCTGTATAAACCTAGCTCCAAATTCGACTCTGCCAGTAGAAAAACACGCCCTGTTTGAACTACACCTGATTTAGCATTTGACAAACAACTTTCATAGAGCTTGCATCTCAAGGTTATTTTGATTGATCCCATTTGCAGAGGATGGACCAGATTCACGGTTGTGGACAGCAGCATTCATCTCCTGAACAGGTGGAGGGTTAACTATTGTCATTTGCATGGCAACATTATCTGAGAGACGACTCTTCATCTCCCGATGCTCCTGGCACAAGGCACACCAGTGCAGGCAGCAATGCACCATGCAGGGGTCGCAGGGCGAATTCTGCATGTTAAGAAATTAGCAAACAACACAAGGTACAATCTGACACAAAAGCCTGTTGTTACTCTGGGAATATTAGTCGTAGAATGAAATCTGTCTCATGGTATGGCAGTGAACGAAGGATGAATTGATGAGATGTCAATTTGCATTCTCACAGGAAACACATCAATTTTACTTTTTTTTAACAACGTGGTGTCCGGGCCAGCTTGCGACCTCGATTAATTCCACGGGATACTTGCCACCTGCCACCTCCCACTAGCAACAGGTACCAAGTAACTTTGTGAGGGAACAAATTAAATCTAATCAATGATATACTTTTAAAATGTCTTTCTCAGAACACCACAACAAATTACTTGGAGAGGGTACAAGTCCAGAGCCGATAAAAGAATTTTTTTTTCGTCCAAGCCTACGAAAATTATCAACGCAAAATTTGGCTAGAATGAAGTCGCAGGTACTTTTATTACTTTGGTGCATATAAATAACTGTCGATCAAATTAATCAAGGCCATGAATACAGAAATTGAAGCCAATTATGCAGAATATCGGTTATGATACCAAAAAAAAAATGACTACCTTGAGATGATACTTCTTCTGCAATGACTGACGAACCAGACCAGTGTATATGCCACACACCCACCAACTAAATAATAAACCTTCACACATGAGGAAGGGATCAATACAATGAAATGCTGCTGTTGCAGCCGCAACAGCAATTCCACCCTCAATTAAAATGGCATGACAAATGCAAGGAGTAGACCAAGGAGTATCTTCTCTTAGGTTCCCAACATTATGCCCAAACAGGACACATGGACAGAAAAGTCCTCTCCAGCCTATACAAATAATTAACCATTAGTGTTAGAAGAAGCGTGGCACATAACCTGACAAACAAAATGCATGCCTCATAATCAAGAATGCGATGCATATATTTACTCAGAGATGCAAGGGAACGCCAGAAATCAAACCAGCAAAATAGTGAATGAACACACTAACTTAACAGAAAACAGATTATTTGCAGGTTAAAAAGGTTCTGAGCACTAGTTGAAGATTAATGTCACTTTACTAGAAAGAGTATGATCATTCAGCTTGTGTAGTTCCAAATCTATTTCAGATGAATTAATCAAAAGATAAAACAATTAGTAGCTTTAGCCCTAGATTTCATCTATTAGAACAGTTTAACACGTAAATAATAAGTCGTCAATTTGACGACTTGCTAGCACCTTTTAAGCCTAAATTATCATGTTTTTTCATTAATTTGATGGTACTCTCTTACTTAATGCTCATTTATGTAGGTAAAAGTAAAAAGGGAAGATGGGCAAGTCATTCAAGTCATCAAGAGACCAAATGTGAACGAAAAGAGTCATCTGCTTCGCATCCACTTTGCATCCGCTTCGGAGCTGCTAGCCATCTGATCTGTATTTTCTCTCCATCCGCTTTGGATCCTCTCAAGCAGATCAAGAACAAGGTGGCAGTTTGTAATTTTCATCAAATGTAGAGTGGAGTTTAAAAAGAGGGCTTTAGCTCATTTTTTAAGACTTGCCCTTTATCTTTTGAACATAGTATCTCTCTTAGCTTTTTAGCTTCTCACTTCTCAACTTAGCATCTATCTTTTCATCTTTTGAGAATTTTGTACTAAGCTTGAATGAAAAATATATGTTAGTGATTTTCCATTGAAGAATTATTGAAACCCCAAGTGTGGAACTACATTATCTCTATTTCTCCTGGATGAAGTCAATGATAACTTTGGTATATTCTTATCCCTTTTATCTATGAGTAGCTAATTCTAAATTTTGGGGTTATGCTTGTTTAGGTTGTGGTAGTGCATGGGTTCTAGCTACTTATTTTTCTAATTAGTTAGTTGTGATGAGTGTTGCATTTATTTCATGATTTAACTAGTCATTCTTGAAAGAGGGGACATGGGTGAGGAATAAATACAACCAATAATTTGATTCATTTCATTTAATGATATCCTTTTAGACATAAGGATGTCAATTGAGGCAATGAATGTGGAAAATTGTCACACTTGTGAGGTGTTTGAAAGGACCCATTTGTGAAATATGGTGTTGTAATTGGAAGATTAACACTAATACATTGACATCTAGCATACCCATGACTTTTAGCTTGTGAAAAATATGAGAGAAAATATTATTGAATTGTTGTATCTAAATTATTACATTGAGACCCTATTTATAAACACTACATTCCAATCCTATTCCTAATAGGACACTACATTATAATCCCTTTCTAAGTAGAATTCAATATGCTATTCTTATTCATATTCTAACACTCCCCCTCAAACTGGTGCATACAAGTCACATGTACCAAGTTTGTTACAAATGTAATTAATACGAGGACTGGTGAGGAACTTGGTGAAGATATCCGCAAGTTGATCACTCGACTTCACAAATTTTGTAACAATATCTCCCGAGAGTATCTTTTCTCTGACAAAGTGACAATCAATCTCTATGTGCTTGGTCCTCTCATGGAACGTTGGATTAGATGCAATATGAAGGTCTGTCCGATTATCACATACAAGTTTCATCTTACCAGTTTCTCCAAATTTTAATTCTCTCAGCAATTGCTTGATCCAAACCAGCTCGCAAGTTGCTGCAACCATTGCTCGATATTCTGCTGTGACGCTAGATCGAGCAACCACACTCTGTTTCTTACTCTTCCAGGACACCAAATTACTTCCTACTAAAACACAATATCCAGATGTAGAACATTTATCAGAGGGAGATCCTGCCCAATCAGCATTTGTATATTCAATGATATGCTCATGGCCTCGATCCTCGAAGAGTAGTCCTTTACCTGGAGATGACTTTATATATCGCAAAATCCGAACAATTGCATCCCAATGACCATCACAGGGGGAAGTCATAAACTGACTTACAACACTCGCCGGAAAAGAGATGTCAGGTCTAGTCACTGTGAGATAATTCAACTTTCCAACCAACCACCTATACCTTTCAAGATCACTGAGTGGCTCCCCCTATCCTGGCAGAAGTTTAGCATTTGGATCCACAGAGGTGTCAATGAGCCGACATCCCATCATTCCTGTTTCCTCAAGAATGTCTAAAGCATACTTGCGTTGAGAAATAACAATACCTGAGCTGGACTGAGCAACCTCAATACCTAAAAAGTATTTCAATCTGCCAAGGTCTTTAGTCTGAAAATGCTGAAGAAGATGTAGATTCAAGTTAGTTATACCATCTTGATCATTGCCGATAATAACAATATCGTCAACATAAACGACCAAATAAATACACAGATTTGGCTCAGAATGGCGATAAAACATTGAATGATCAGCTCCACTACAAATCATGCCAAACTCCTGAATAACTGTGCTAAACTTTCCGAACCAGGCTCGAGGAGATTGTTTCAAATCATAAAGTGACTTGCGCAATCGACATACAAGGCTACTAGACTCTCCCTGACCAACAAAACCATATAAACTTCTTCCTCAAGATCACCATGCAGAAAAGCATTCTTAATGTCCAACTGATAAAGAGGCCAATGACGAACGACAACCATAGAGAAAAAGACAGACAAATGCTATTTTAGCCACAGGAGAGAAAGTGTCACTATAATCAAGCCCAAATATCTGTGTATATCTTTTGGCAACAAGGCGAGCCTTCAGCCAATCAACCTGACCATCTGGACCAATTTTGACTATATAAACCCAACGACAACCAACAGTAGATTTACTTGTAGGAAGGGAAACAAGCTTCCAAGTACCACTCGTATGTAAAGCAGATATCTTATCAATCATAGCCTGTTTCCATCCTGAATGGGAAAGTGCTTCACCTGTAGTCTTAGGAATGAAAATAGAGGACAAAGATGATACAAAAGCATAATAGGGTGATGACAAACGATGATAACTCAAGAAAGTATAATGTGGGTTAGCATTACGAGTGGATCTTATACCTTTTTGAAGTGCAACCGATTGACTAGGAAGAGGCAGGTCCGCAGTAGGGGAAGCGTCAGGCGCAGGACATGAATCATCTAAGACTGATACTGGACGTAGGCGGCGGTGATAAGTCAAAAGTGGTGGCACTGTAGCTGGAGATGGAGAAGTAACCGTAGATTCCCAAAAATTGGTGTGGGTAAGACTGGAGGTATGGGTAAAACCTCAGAGATATTAAGATGATCAGAAGATGTATAGAAAGATTGAGATTTAAAGAATGTGACATCAACGGACATAAGTAGCGACCCAGATCAGGTGAATAGCATCGATATCCTTTTTGAACTCGAGAGTAACCAAGGAAGACACATTTGAGAGCACGAAGGGCTAATTTATCTTTTCCTGGGGCTAACTTATGAACAAAACATGTGTTCCTGAAAACACGAGGGGAGGATAGAGTAGAGCTGTGATTGAGGAAATAGTAGGAATAGGGAACCTTATTCTGGATCGAAGATGATGGCATTCTGTTAATACGATAGCAAGATGCGAGGACCGCATCGCCCAAAAACGCAGTGGAACATGGGATTCAATAAGAAGAGTGCGAGCAGTCTCAATTATATGCCTATTTTTCCTTTCTGCTATACCGTTCTGTTGAGGGGTGTATGGACATGATGTTTGGTGAATGATTCCTTGGAACTCCTAAAACTGGGAGAATAAGATTCTAAGGCATTATCACTACGAAAAGCACGAATAAAAACACTAAATTGATTTTGTATTTCAGCATAAAAACTTTTGAATATAGAGAATAACTCGGAACGATCTTTCATTAAGTAAACCTAAGTACATCTTGAAAAATCATCGATGAAAGTAACAAAGTAACGAAATCCTAAGGGTGAACTGACTCTACTAGGACCCCAAATATCGAAATGAACTAATGAGAAAATAGACTCTGAGCGACTCTCAATACTACGTGAAAAAGTAGCACGAATGTGTTTCCCAAGTTGACACAACTCATAATCTAGTGTGGATAGACTAGACAAACTAGGCACCATCTTTTGTAGCTTGGATAGACTAGGATGTCCCAAACGTTTGTGAATAAGGTCGGGAGGATCTGTAGCGGAGCATGCTGTGAAGAAATTTGAAGAGGTAAGATGATAAAGGCCCTGTGATTCATGTCTTCATGTCTTATGCCAATTGTCTGTCCCGTTTTGCAGTCCTGCATTAGAAAAGAATCATCAAAAAAAGTTATACTACAATTAAGGGCACGTGTCAAACGACTAATAGATGCAAGGTTAAAAGGACAACCAGGGACAAAAAGAACAGAGTCTAGAGTGACAGAAGATATGGGTTTGGCTTGTCCAACTCCTTTTGGCTCTGTTCGAATTCCATTAGCTAAAATAATAGCAGGAAGAGATTGTGAATAAACAATATTAGACAGAAGTGATTTGTCACCTGAAATATGGTCGGATTCCTGAGTTCACAACCCATGATCCAAAGGTAGGTGATTTTGCAGTTGAGGCTATTGGTAGAAATTTATGCTTACTTGTTTGATATTGAAAATACTCATTATATTCATTGTCAGATAAATATACATGTTGATCACCTGTTGTGTTAGACTGAGCAATATGAGCATTTTTGGATGGTCGACCATGCAAAGAATAACATATTCCACGAATATGTCCAAGCCTTTTACAATAACTACACTTAGATCGAGAATAGCATACGCCACGAGTATGTCCAAACCTTTTACAACACCTAGGTCAAGATCTTCCAAATCGATATTCCCTTCGTTGATTCTTCATAAGCTCTGACATCTGAGTTTCTGATCTCCTCATTAAGATTCAGATTTAATCATGAAAAAGAAATACTGTGGGAATTTGGCCCGAAAAAAAGAAAAGTCCCCGGATATAAGATCTGATGTTCGAAAGTTGCTCGGAATCAAAAAATAATCATATGAGCAGCCTCGAAATGAATAAGCGAGACTACTAAAAAAAGAAATTGTCAGAAAAGCTGCCAGAATTTAGGTTCCGATGATCGGTATCTTGAAAGACTTGTCGGAATCAAGAAAAAACTATTGGTACAACCTTGTAATGAAGTGGTGACCTAGCTGGAAAAAAAACTTGGCCGGAATAAACTGCACGCGCCGGCGCGTGAAGCACGTGAGGCACAGATCTGAAAGTTCCGACGGCGCGTGGATCGCTGGAGATAAGATTTGAGCACTGGGGTTTGCTCGCCTGGGTGTTTCTCACCTCGCGGTGGTATTGGTTTTCGCACACAACACTTAAAACATAGACGAGGGCTCAAATTGGACTGAACAATCACCGAAAATTGAAGTACCGAGTTGTCTTATTGAGTTTTCTTCCCAGAAATTTTCTCACAAAACCTTCTCTGATACCATGTGAAAAATATGAGAGAAAATATTATTGAATTGTTGTATCTAAATTATTACATTAAGACCCTATTTGTAGACACTACATTTCAATCCTATTCCTAATAGGACACTACATTACAATCCCTTTCTAAGTAAAATTCAATATACTATTCTTATTCATATTCTAACATAGCTATAGTTGGATAAATGGCCAAATACCCATGCATGAACCCACACCTAGAATTGCATAAACCCAAGGCTTACTGTCAATTGAATTCACTCTTAGCATTTTTCAACGTCAAGATAGTGCACTAAAATTGAAGTAGTTATCATTTATAAACACGTTCAAACTAAATCCCTCATTTTACATTTATGTTTGTTTTATTCACACTACGGGTCATCTTTTAGTAGACTATCAATACTCTTGAGTTTTGAATTCCATGCTTTCACTCCTTGTGGATTCGACCCCAACTTAGGTTGGGTTATTATATTGACAATCGCTTACACCTATTCAAGAGTGTAATTTGAGCATTATCAAAAATGGCGTCGTTGACGGGGAGTGAAACATAGTTTTCACTCTTGGTAGTATTTTTAGTTACTATGGGTTAGCCGTAGTGTTTTATTTTACATTGTTTGGTGTTTTTGTTCTTTCTCAGGTGTGCATAATAGTATACACGATACTATGAGTCAACACGGTAGTCATACCGGGACGATGGATGATGGATGGGTATCATGAGGACAAGGATCACCTCAGTGATACGGGCCGAGCTAGTGCTATTCGTATTCCACCAACGAAAAGAAATGGAGTATTTCATGTTACTAGCGTGATGATTCACTTGCTTAAAATGAAGGGGTTATTTGGAGGCCAAGCACATGGGGATGCTCATCTACACTTAGACGAATTTCATTGAGGTGTGTTCTCCATTTGACATGCTCCACATATCTCAAGAGCCAATCCGGTTGCGTCTTTTCCCATTCTCTTAACGGGAGAAGCGGTCTTATCATTGCGGTCTTTGCCCGCGGGGTCTATCACTTCATAGGTTGGGCTCATGGAGGCATTCTTGGAAAGATACTTTTCCCCTTCTCGGATGTTGCAACTAAGGGATGAATCATCAATTTTCGCCAACTTATATATGAGGCTTGGCAACGATTTAACAAGAAGTGAATGCAATGCCCAAATCATGAGGTTCC
This sequence comes from Capsicum annuum, assembly GCF_002878395.1. Lineage (NCBI taxonomy): Eukaryota > Viridiplantae > Streptophyta > Magnoliopsida > Solanales > Solanaceae > Capsicum > Capsicum annuum. The sequence goes on along the minus strand of NC_061113.1, from coordinate 190,128,562 downwards.
GGATAAAATGCTCCTTCAAATTTTCTATAGGGCATTGGATCAATTGAACAAGACGGTAGCCGATAATGCGGCTCGTATGGTATTGCGTCAACTTTATTAGATCAAGTGGCCAAGCAAAGTAGAGGGTGGCAAACAAGAGATACCGAGGTGGCTGTGGGGCTCCCCCCACATTTTTTGTGAGTCGAGCAAAAAAAATAAAAGATCGAAAGAAAGAGAAAATAAAAATTTGCTCCTTAGGAAAGAACCGAGTTTTGAAGAAAACCCTTGGAGTTTATTAGACACGTATATACTAAAGGTGACACGAGTAGTGCGCACAATTGATACCACATTTAAATTAAGTGCATGACACAAATCGACAATATTATCAAAATGCCCGACAAGGGCTCATCCAAAGCATTGTCAATAATAATAATAAAAGAAAAAAAAAACATGACAAAATATAGCGTGTACACATAAACATCAAAGTAATAACATAGAATATGTCCATACAATCTTTCCAACCAAACACCATAAAGGGAAACAATAAGTACCAATTATCAAACTGTCCCCCCCCCCCCCCCCCCCCCCCCCCCACCCCCCCCCCCCCCCCCCCCCCCCCCCCCCCCCCCCACTAAAGATATTGCATTGTCCCCAATGCGAAAGTAAAAGAGAGTAGAGACTCCCTGTGGCGCACTAGGCGCTCGGATCCCTGTCGGTGAGTGATCTCACTATCTCAATAGGAGCCTCGTCAGACTGGGCTCCTGTCATCGAGTCTACTATGAAGGGTGACTCATCATCATGTCGAGTGCTAGAACTAGCCCGAACCATCCGTGCATGCTCCTTATCCCTGGATAATTGCAAGGTGAGCTCAACCTGTCAGGCCTCAGGTAGCCCCTCTCTATAAGATCAACCTCGGCCTCATCATCAATGTCCTCATGACCCTCTCCGAACAAATCATCAAATGGAAGCACTGGCCCTGAAGTCTTCGGCGGAAAAGCAATCCCCGCCTCATCAAGACCAAAGGAGGGCTGATACACTACCAACATGGATTGTACCAAAACAGCCACAAAAATAGTCTACAAATACAATACAAAATCGAGACAAGTTGGAAACAAGTCTAAAACCAAGAATGCTACACAATGATGAGATAATAACGTGTATAACCACACCAAAACCGCAACAACACAACAAGGTGGACAACAATATGATAAGAACAATAACAACAAAAGACAACAACTCACGGATTGAAGATTACAAGATATTACAAGATTACAATGAACAAAGGATAGATAGTTAGACCTTGGTTGGTATAATCTTAAGAACCCAAGGACATGTGATACTCTTGGACCCTTAACACTACACGCAACGGTTAACCTAACTCCTACGTTGACACAAAAGGGACTTTACCTCCTCTAAACACCAACGTCTCAAGCCATGAATGCAACACTAGTGATTCCATACTAGTATCACCTTAATTTCGGATTGCCTCCTAAAGAGAAGAGAGGACTTGTCTTTCAAAGTGTTATACAACTTACAAATATCATAAAAGTCTAAGACAAAATGACCTACAATGTTCTATTTATATTAGGTTACAACTAGAATACAAAATGACCAAAATGCCCTTTAATGAAAAGCCTCAAATACAGCCTATGGAGTGTAGTGTAGGTTCGGTTTAGGTGTGTTTTAGGCCCTCTTTTGCATTTTTCTTACACACTCCAAGCCTCGGGTTCATTACACTTTCACACGCCCATCCTCGTGGTCGTACTTGTATCATCCTCCCCTTCTTGAAAAGGATTCGACCTCGAATCCGTACCTTGCAAAATCAAGAGAAGACAAACAAGCGCACATCCTCATGACTGAGGGGTTAGGGTTAGTAAAAAAATAACCCATCAACATGCCATGCCGAGGCAGAACAAACTTAAAGTATAGCCACGGGTCCTTTGTTTTACTCATGAAAAGATTAGTACAAATGCTACAAAGGAGGTGACTCGGGCAAGCATCAAGACAAAAGGAAAATAGGCCAAGAGTAATCCTTTCCCACCCTAAGATGGTACCGGGATCAAATGGGTGGAGTAACCAAGGACTTAGGCCTCGGCTACTCTCACTTTCCCCTAAGGTGTCGTCTTCAAAATTAGGCATACCCTCTATATCCCTATGAAAATATCATGAGCACAAAGATGATAAAAGAAAGGTGTCATACGAGTCAACTCCAACTATGGTCTCTTTATGCATGTACTCACTAGTTTCAAGTCCAACAACACCAGTAGGCTTAACATAGGAAACACATAAAGAAGAAGATGGAATTTCTAAGCACGCAACACCTTCTCTTTCAAGAGAGTAGTCTCTACATAGACATAAACTATCATGGGCAGCAAAAGGATCAAAAGCAAAACCACTTTTACCAAGACAATCACAATTCGGGTTTCCTAAACAATCAAGCACGTCAAGGTCATTTCACCCGATTGATCATTGTCCACAACCTCACTAGTTGTTGGCAACTCATATACCAACGTAGGGCCACCTTGATTTTCACAAGGGTCAACTAGTGTGTGAATACTCTCGTCACTTGGTAATGAAACCTTAGTCAAGTTATAAGTGCTAGCACTAGATGGACACAAATCATTCTCACGAGGAGAATCAATTTCGTCATCTAAAGAATCAACTAGTGCTTGCGTAGCTACGACAAGAGTTTGGTTCTCATGCGACCTAACAATACCGAGAGCATCACAAAAAAGAGACTTGAGTACCTCTACCCTAGGCAAAACCGCAACTACACCTACTTGGCTCCTACTAGCCACAACACAACATTCTAAGTTCATAGGAGTGTAGGGAATAACGTTTTTACCTAGTAGCTCACATGAGCTACGGCCTTCCTCTTGACGTGTGTCTAGGCAGCCCACTTGCCCCCTTTGACCTACCATACGATCCAACCTTTCATTTGCCATAGCTAGGTCTCGGGACATAGTGTCAAGGTAGGCCAAAATGACATTGATGGCATTGTTGTCCATGGGTTGAGAGGTTGAAGCCGCGGGTTCCCTTGTAATTGTACCTAAAAAAAAAAAGAATAAGCCTACAAAGTAGTTCAAAACAACCTCACCACATTCTCACACACTTGATCGTCTCACACTTGGATCCACAAGTGTTGCAAGTCGGCTCATAGTTCGTGATGAGTCGAGAGGTGAGTCTACTCCTTGGTCGGAATGGATTCTTTGTTTGAAGACTTAAGGAAAGTAATGTCCAAACTTGAACCAAGAAGTACTGCGATTTTAAAAACGACAAAAACACAAAAGAAACAAAGACACGAACAATGGATTCAAAGTACTAATTGACAATCTAGTAGGAGTTTACTAGTTTGTTAATTAGTTCTAGGATCAACTAAATGCAACTAAGAAACAAAGATTAGAAACTAAGAAATCTAAAATTTGACCTTAATTATGTTGTGTGAAAAGTAAAACGCGATGACGTGGCAACCACGTAATTGGTCACGGTCCCACACAATTTTACATCACCAACTTGACGCCTTTGTCTTGATACAATTTGGAATGGAAGAATGTGTTTTGGTGGAAAAATTCAAGTGTTTGCAACTTTTTCAACTTCAACTCAAAAAGGTGTGACGACTTATACTATTCCCACAAAATAAGGTCCTTGAAATATGGAAAAGTGGTTGACAAGTCTTTGAGGTGATGTGTTCAAGTCTCTTCACCAACAACTTTTTAACTTTATCTTACACCTTTTTGCATCTATGTCATACTTTATATTAGTCAAAAGATGTCAAGAGGTGAAGAACAACAAGATCTCAACAACAATTTCTCAAGAACAACAACACCACCAACATTCACCTCCAAGTCCACAACAAATTGCAATACACGGCCAAGATCAAGTCAATCAACACACGGCCAACTTCAAATTTACAACAACAAGGTCAACAACATAAGTTCAAAACTTTAAATTTAGACACTTTAGTGTTGGTGAGAAAGAAACCAACACTAGAAACAATCTTTAAAAAAAAAGACTACAAGATCTAGTCATAAAGAAACATGTCTCGGCCAAGATGATAACAAGACCCAACTTTCGGCCAAGAACAATCTCAAGAACACTTCACTTTTTTTTTTTTTTTATTCTTCAACTCTCAAGCCCAAGATTGATCTTGTTAAAACAAAATCAAAGATGGTTTTGATACCAAATGATACACTACCAACATGGATTGTACCAAAACAGCCACAAAAATAGTCTACAAACACAATACAAAACCGAGACAAGTTGGAAACAAGTCCAAAACCAAGAATGCTACACAATGATGAGATAATAACGTGTATAACCACACCAAAACCGCAACATAACAAAGTGGACAACAATATGATAAGAACAATAACAACATGAGACAACAACTCACGGATTGAAGATTACAAGATACACAAATGGTTACAAGATTACAATGAACAAAGGATAGATAGTTAGACCTTGGTTGGTATAATCTTAAGAACCCAAGGACATGTGATACTCTTGGACCCTTAACACTACACGCAACGGTTAACCTAACTCCTACGTTGACACAAGAGGTACTTTACCTCCTCTAAACACCAACGTCTCAAACCATGAATGCAACACTAGTGATTCCACACTAGTATCACCCTAATTTCGGGTTGCCTCCTAAAGAGAAGAAAGGACTTGTCTTTCAAAGTGTTATACAACTTACAAATATCATAAAAGTCTAAGACAAAATGACCTACAATGTTCTATTTATACTAGGTTACAACTAGAATACAAAATGACCAAAATGCCCTTTAATGAAAAGCCTCAAAATGCAGCCCATGGAGTGTAGTGTGGGTTCGGTTTTGGTGTGTGTTTTAGGCCCTCTTTTGCATTTTTCTTGCACACTCCAAGCCTCAGGCTCATTACACTTTAACACGTCCATCCTTATGGTCGTACTTGTATCAAGGGCTGTCTGGAGTGAATCTCCGCCTGTAAATTATCAAGGTCTGCCCTCACAAATGTCACCCCCTCACAATCTCTCCTCGCCTCAAGCGTGGCCACTCTGCTCTAACTTCGCTATGCGGGCACGAAGAGGTGCTATAGCATCCCGAATAAACTGGGGAATGTCCGCCACCAATCGGGTAAGAGTAGCATTGTTTGCCAAAGTCATGGAAGCAACCTTAGCAAAAGTCACCGTAGAAGACCGCGCTAATTGTATAGACCGAGGTGGTGGTGCGGTGCTTGATGATGGAGAAGTATCGGTGGAATCATGATGAGTCTCGGCATCAAGTGTAGAATCCGGAGGGATCTCCATTCCCTCTGAGCTCGGCAACCCTTCCGCACCCGAGTCTACCAAAATCAAAGCTTTCCTCTTTATGCTCGTAGGGTTATCCTCATCCCTGCAATGTGTGATATCAATGACTCCGGTGCATATAACCGTCTATCAATATTAGAGAGTAGCGGGACTTTGAACTTAAGGCAAAGCATAGATATGAGTGCCGGAAGTGCTCGATTGCTTTACCCTGACCTTCATCATCTCCGCTATCAACTCTCCCGGATTGATCTTAATTTTATCCATGATGCATCCAACAATGATAGCCCTATCAACCGCGACATCTTGGTCATTTCTTGAGGGGAGTAGACGATTACCCACAAATCCAAGACAATGTTTGACTTGAACCGAAAGAAATCTCCTCTTGATTTGACCTTCACTATTAGCCTGTGGAGGAAGGCCCTTAGCAAGCCACGGAAAACTTTGATGTCTGCCAAATATCATCTTCTTGCACTTCACCGCAGAATCTAAGTCACAAGCAAAATAGAGCACATTGATCTCCGAGGCCGTGCAAGAAACTTCCACCCCTCGAACTAATACACTCTCGAGACATGGTTGTTCGGCAATTGGCATTTTATATTTTGTACCAAACAACGTAGGAAGCATAGAATTCACGAACAATATTCGGGAAATAGCATAGTGGGTGAGTGGAAGGCGTCATATCCGTGAAGAGTTCCCATGCCCGTTCTTTAACCTCGGTGATGATTTCGGGGAAATGGTTGTCAACTCCCTTCATGCTAAAGACCTTCTCGGAATGGAAGCCCCGAGTGGTTACCCAATCATCATATAATTCCTTCACACCATCCACACTAAACCGAATTTGATCCGCTTCCTTTCCAACCTCCCGTGTGCGCTTAATGATAGCTTGGACATCCGGGACTTTCGAACTATTTTTGGAGACCGGTTCTGTTCCCTTTGCAGAAGTAGCTTTTGCTTTGCCTTTATCTGGAGCATTACCCTTTCTAACTTCTCGTGGCAAGTTCTTCCGTGGAGACATACCTATGGAAAAAAATAAAAAAGGTAAAACATGTTTTTGAAATTTTATATGTTAAGAAAGAAAATTAAAGATAAGAAAAGAAAATGTTTGTTCGATAAATGCAAGACAATTCCATCATTAGAGCCCATGGGATGCATTCATTACAACACTTAATCATTTGGGCTCTAAATTATCTCATATTTCGCAAAACTAGTTCATAGGACATCCAATGGAAACAAGAATGACCAATACCCTTAAGAATGATGTCATCCAATCTATAATTGGGTAAGGCAAGCATTCATGTCTCCGATTAGGCATAGTGACCAACAAGAACCATAGATGTCATATTTCTCAACAAACTCCTTCAACCAATAACTACCGATTATTTCATTTTTAGGATCAATTGGACTCATAATGATGCATAAAAAATGACCACATTATGTCCTAAGGAGAATCACATTGACCATTACAAGCATACAAGACATTTCTCTTATTGTCATTTCAACAAACACATGGTGGGCATGCTAATCATCTCCAAACACATTCAAGATGCTCATATTATCATACTTGAGCCACCCACCACACAAAACAAGCAAGAAAGGTTTAATGGACATTTTGTCAAACACATGGTGCACTAGTTTCATTCAAGAGAGTATCATTAGTCAAACAAGTGAAACAAGGCATCAATGACAACATAAGGACTCCAAAAAGTAACAATCACCCCAACCAATTTATACATGCCAAACTCAAGTGACCAATCATCATAAAGTATGAAGCATGTCAACCTGTGCTGGACTGGTCCAGGCGCAGGTCAGCCACATTTGGAACGCAGGTAAAGCCTTTATAATCTGTCCCGACCTACGCCGGAACTGCTCAAGCAGACCAGGCGCAAGTCCATCGCATATGGGACGCACATCATGCTACTACACACTGTCCCGATCTGCGCTGGAACTGTCCAGACGCAGGTACAAAGCAAATTGTGTTAAAAAAGGTTGACATTTCATAACGGGTCGGATCTTGTTGGGCTGACCTGACCCGGTCAGCCTAAAAGCTCTTTAAACACGTAAAAACAAGCCAAAAACAGTCTAGCACTTAAAACTTTTTCATCACAACTATCTTCCAACGAATCTTTTCTCTCAAACTTAACATTCGCTCTTTCTTTAACAAAAATTGAGCTACTAAGAATTGAGATAATTCTTTTGGACTTGTGCTTCACTTTTCCTCTCTCTCAACTCAAGAAAGGAATGCTCCTTCATAGTTTCACTTTTAAATTCTCTTAAAAATGGACATTGTGCTTCATACCTTATGATGATTGATCACTTGCGTTTGGCGTGTATGAGTTGGTTGGGGTGATTGTTACTTGTTGGAATCCTTATGTTTTCATTGATGCCTTGTTTCACTTGTTTGACTAATGATACTCTCTTGAATGAAACTAATGCACCATGTGTTTGACAAAATGTCCATTAAACCTTTCTTGCTTGTTTTGTGTGGTGGGTGGCTCAAGTATGATAATATGAGCATCTTGAATCTGTTTGGAGATGATTTGGTGAGATGAGCTTGTTCTCTTGTGCTTCTATTCTCTTTCTCTAAGTTCTTAGCTAGCATGCCCACCATGTGTTTGTTGAAATGACAATAAGAAAGAAATGTCTTGTATGCTTGTAATGGTCAATGTGGTTCTCCTTAGGGCATAATGTGGTCATTTTTTATGCATAATTATGAATCCAATTGATAAATAATCGGTAGTCATTGGTTGAGGGAGTTTGTTGAGAAATATGGCATCCATGGTTCTTGTTGGTCATTATGCCTATCTGGGAGACATGAATGCTTGCCTTACCCAATGATAGATTTGATGACATCATTCTTAAGGGTAGGTCATTCTTGTTTCCATTGGATATCCTATGAACAAGTTCTGCGAAATGTGAGATAATTTAGAGCCCAAATGATAAGTGTTGTAATGAATGCCTCCCATGGGCTCTAATGATGGAATTGCCTTGCATCTATCGAACAAACATTTTCTTTTCTTATCTTTAATTTTCTTTCTTAACATACAAAATTCCCAAAACATGTTTTACCTTTTTTCTTTTGTTTTGTTTCTTTTTCATAGGTATGTCTCCACGGAAGAACTTGCCACGAGAAGCTAGAAAGGGTAATGCTCAGGATAAAGGCAAAGCAAAAGCTGCTTCCGCAAAGGGAACAGAACCGGTCTTCAAAAATAGTTCAAAAGTCCCGGATGTCCAAGCTACCATTGAGCGCACATGGAAGGTTGGAAAGGAGGCGGATCAAACCTGGTTTAGTGTGGATGGTGTGAAGGAGTTATATAATGATTGGGTAATTACCCGGGGCTTCCATCCCAAGAAGGTTTTTAGCATGAAGGGAGTTGACACCCATTTACCCGAAATCATCGCCGAGGTTAAAGAACGGGTACGGGAACTCTTTATGGATATGGCGCCTTCCACTCACCCACTATGCTACTTCCCGGATATTGTTCGTGAATTCTACGCTTCCTATGTTGTTCGGCACAATGCACAAAAATATAAAATGCAAATTGACGAACAACCGTGTCTCGAGAGTGTATTAGTTCGAGAGGTGGAAGTTCCTTGCATGGCCTCGGAGATCAATGTGCTCTATTTTGCTTGTGACTTAGATTCCGCGGGGAAGTGCAAGAAGATGATATTTGGTAGATGTCAAAGTTTTTCGTGGCTTGCTAAGGGCCTTCCTCCATGGGCTAATGGTGAAGTTCAAATCAAGAGGAGAGATCTTTCGATTCAAGTTAAACATTGGCTTGGATTTGTGGCTAATCATCTACTCCCCTCAAGAAATGACCAAGATGTCTCGATTGATAGGGCTATCATTGTCGGATGCATCATGGATAAAATTGAGATCAATCCGGGAGAGTTGATAGCGGAGACGATGAAGGTCAGGGCAAAGCAACCTGGCACTTTATTGCCCTTTCCGGCACTCATATCTATGCTTTGCCTTAAGTTCAAAGTCCCGCTACTCTTTAAGATTGATAGACGGTTATATGCACCAGAGTCATTGATATCACACATCGCAAGGATGAGGATAACCCTACGGGCATAAAAAGGAAAGCTTTGATTTTGGTAGACTCAGGTACTGAAGGGTTGCCTAGCTTAAAGGGAATGGAGATCCCTCCGGACTCTACACTTGATGCTGAAACTCATCATGATTCCACCGATACTCCATCATCAAGCACCGCACCACTACCTCGGTCCACACAATCGGCATGGGCTTCTACGCTGACGTTTGCCAAGGTTGCTTCCATGACTTTGGCAAATAATGCTACTCTTACCCGATTGGTAGCGGACATTCCCCAGTTTATTCAGGCTGTTATACCACCTCTTCGTGCCCACATAGCGAAGTTAGAGCAGAGAGTGGCCACGCTTGAGGCGAGGTGAGATTGTGAGGGGGTGACATCTGTGAGGGCAGACCTTGATAATTTACGGGCGGAGATTCACTCCAGACAGCCCTCCTTCGGTCTTGATGAGGCGGAGATTACTTTTCCGCCGGAGACTTCAGGTCCAGTGCTTCCATTTGATGATTTGTTCGGAGAGGGTCATGAGGACATTGATGATGAGGTCGAGGTTGATCTTATAGAGGGGCTACCTGAGGCCCGACAGGATGAGCTCACCTTGCAATTATCCAGGGATGAGGAGCATTGACGGATGGTTGGGGCTAGTTCTAGCACTCGACATGATGATCAGACTCGATGAGAGGAACCCAGTCTGACGAGGCTCCTATTAAAACAGTGAGATCATTCACCGGCAGGGATCCAAGCGCCTAATACGCCACAGGGAGTCTCTACCCTCCTCTACTCTCTTTTACTTCCGCATTGGGGACAATGTAATATATTTAGAGTGGTGGGGGGGGGACAGTTTTATGATTTGTTTGATGATTGGTACTTACTGTTTCTTTTATGGCGTTTGGTTGGAAAGATTGTATGGACATACTCTATGTTATTACTTTGATGCTTATGTGTACACGCTATATTTTGTCATGTTTTTATGTTTTGTCATGTTTTTGTTTTTTTTTCCTTTTATCAGATTATATTTACTTATCATATTATGTTTGGTATGAACGAAAATGTTTTCTTGGAAAACAAGTTAGTTTCTTACTTATTTTCTAATTTTTGGTAAGTAAACGAAGAAACTGTTATCTCAAGAACATTTATATGTAATCTAGAAAAAATCTGTAGAGGTGGGAGGGGATGGGTTGTGTGGCCTTGGGGTGGGATCATCAATGAGTAGGTGTTGGGGGCATTGAGTGGGGAAGTGGATATGATAAAAACATAGAATATCACTTATAGAACTTGTTTTCCCTATTTTCATTAAGGAAGTCATTTTTCTCATTTGGAAGAGGAGCCTTGGAGTACCTGGCAAAGTTGCTACCATGTGACAAGTAGGTCATGGGTTCAAGCCTTGAAAACAGCCTCGGGCTGAAATGCACGGTAAGGCTGCATACAATACATCCCTGTGGTGGGGCCTTTCCCCGGACTCTGCGCATTGCGGGAGCTTTACTGCACCGGACTGCCATTCTTTTATTTTCCTAGAGAAAATGTTCTCCAAAAATTTTGTCCAACCAAACATTGGAAAATAAGAAAACATTTTCTGGAAAATGTCTTCTTCCATACCAAACACATCCTCTATTTTCCCGATTCTAATTTGTATTTGGAGAAAGATGCGCTCTATCAAATTGTCTCGTCCAATAATAAAAAAAAAAAGGTGTGCATATGCAGGAGGCAGTGGTGGCATTGCGTAATTCATGTACGCACATTCTTTCTTGTGAATTTGTGGTTATGTTTTCTTCAAAAATAAATCATGCAGGCTCTATTACACTAAACTTACAATTGGGACTCCTTCAAAGGACTATCATGTCCATGTAGATACTGGAAGTGACATCTTATGGGTGAATTATGCTGGTTGTGCGAGATATCCTTCAAAAAGCAGTCTTGGGTTATGATCATTCTTCTAATTTACACATCTTTTTGCCATCTCTGTGTAAAGAAAATGGATTCCAGTTTGTTGACTTTCTGTTCTGGATCCATGCTAGTAGTTTCTCATCTATGTTGTTATACTACAGATAGACTTGATGTTGTACGACTTAAAAGCCTCTGCAACTGGGAAAACCGTTTCTTGCGACCAAGACTTCTGCACTGCTATATTTAATGCTCCCTACTCAGAGTGCAGGGTGGGCTCAGCCTGTGAATATCAGGTTACTTACGGAGATGGAAGCTCAACTTCCGGATACTTTGTAAAGGATTACATTCATTTTGATCAAGTCTCTGGGAATCTTCAAACCACATCCATCAATGGGTCCATATCATTTGGGTAGTTTTATCCTCATGATTTAAATCTATTTATGCTAATTGTTGCCAAATGACTTGATGCTGGACTTGGATGACGACTACCACAGGGGAGTATATGTTTTGAAATAGCTTTTCTTTGGTTATCACTTTTTGACTTTAGCAAATTCTAGTACCCTGTCTGAATGTCTTTGTTTTCCAAACAATGTTTTGAATCTGCTTGTGGTTAAAATAATCTCTGTTGCAATTCATTGGGGCCATGTTGTATGGGGCGGAGTGTTGGCCAGTTAAGCACGTTCACATCCAAAAATTGAAGGTGGCGGAAATGAGAATGTTGCGTTGGATGTGTGGGCTTACTAAAGGGGACAGAGTTAGGAATGAGATTATCTGGGATAAGGTGGGAGTGGCTTCGGTGGAGGACAAGATGCGGGAAGGAAGACTGAGATGGTTTGGGCATGTGATGAGAAGGGGCGCGGATGCCCCGGTTCGGAGGTGTGAGAGGGTAGCGTTGGATGGCTTCAGGAGGATAAGAGGTAGGCCGAAGAAATACTGGAGAGGTGATTAGACATGACATGGAGTGGCTTCAGCTTATTGAGGACATGACCCTAGATAGGAAGGCATGGAGGTCGAGGATTAGGGTAGAAGGCTAGTGTTAGTGTGTAGGTTATAGCTAGCAGTCAGGAGAGTTCTTGTGTAGCCGGATTTAGTAATCACAGGACAGTGTACATAGGTGTCTTTGGTATGTGAGTGTATGTCACTACTAGGTGGGTGTCCTATTTTCTTATTCCGTGTAACTCTTATTTCCTGAATTTCATATTTCTGTGATTTTATTCTATTATTTCCTATTCTTTATTTCGGTTATGTCATCCATCCCCTTGTTTATTATCCTTTATCTTGAGCTGGGGGTCTATCGGAAACAGCCTCTCTACTTCTTCGAAGGTAGCGGTATAGACTGTGTACATCTTACTCTCCCCAGACCCCACGTTGTGGGAATACACTGGGTTTGTTGTTGTTGTTGTTAGTTTAGTTTCTTTGTCGAACCGAGTGATAATTCACCCATGAGGGATGACGAGGCGATATCCTTAGGTGAAGTATCTAGTCATTTTGGTTAACTAGGAAGAAGCACAAATTCAAAAATACTTTCAAAATGTCATTGGCAAGGGATGAAATGTTTTTGAGAAAAACCGAAAATATAGTTGTAAGATCAAGGATGTTTTGAGAGAGACCATTAAACTCAATTTTTGGGCTCTCTCTTTACAAGGATGAGTCGTTGACTCGGAGTAACTTATGAAGCTTAAATTGCTCAAATTGGTTGGCAAGCTAACTTCTTGCTTAATGAGTACGATGCCATGAGTGGTGAGATTTTTGAATAATTCTTGTACACATGTGTAGTCTAGAGCTAGCCCCGAGTGTATTCAAAGCGAAAGTCTAGGCAAGCTTAGTTTGGAGGATGACCCGAGGCCCTTTTTGACCCGTCACATAGCCAAATTCCCACCTTAACATTGTTCCCTAGTTAACCCATTTGAGCCTCTTTGCCAATCTTTCTTTCTTATTATAATGATAACCATGCTAAAACACCTAAACCTGTTTGAAAATCTCTCTTTCGGCACTTAAACCTCCTTTGATGCATTGCATGATTCTAAATAATGGATTATAGGCAAAAGCCTAAGTTTGGGGGGTTGTGTATTTGGGAGAAGTTGATCAAAGAAAAGATAAGAAAGGTGTATAAGGTTGTCAACACATGTGCTTAAAAGATAAGAGATGTGCTTGATGATAAAATTGAATAGCCTAGCCCATAGAACTTGAAAAGAAAAAAAAAATTAGAGTGAGGGGCTTATAGGTCGAAAATCTCTTGAAAAGGTCAAAGAAGTGAAAGTAAGAAAATGGTGGCGTTGAATTGTTTGGTAAATTTTAAACAAAAAAAAAAGTTGGAAACTATGTAAATGATTTGAAGAAGAATAAGGTGGATAGTTTGAAATTTTGGGGGTACAAAGGATTGAGCGACTGCATCAAAGGAGGTCGTTTAGTCACTTGATCCATATATATTCCTTCCCGCACCTTAAACTTTCATCTTGACCCGCAATACCTTGGTGATTCCAAACTAAGTAAGTCTACATTAGTGGCGAAAAACACAAAGGGCAAGCCTATGGTTCTATTCGATGTACTTGAATTTCTTTGTGAGAGTGAGTGTGCATTCTTTCTTTATTTAAGCTCCTTTAAGAATTGAAATGTCTTTGGTGTGTGGAGCTAACTCTTGCATGTGGGCGGCATCAGTACTTTTGGGTAAAGGGTGACGTTTTACTATCAGTTTGGGTAAATGAGTAAAATAAGTTGCATAGTGAAGATTGAGACAAACTTTGATGATTTTGTGTCTTATCTTAAGATGTTTTGTGATTTAGAAAATTCATTTGATACAAACTTGCATCCTTGCTTCATATACATGTGCTTATAGAAAAGTTTTGGTTTACTTGTTGCCATGACATGTGTGGAAAGTGTTTGTAGAGCTTTGTTAGCTTATTTTTTTATAGCTTTCTTCTAGGTGGATTTGGGTTAAATACCCTATCTCATTGAATTATTCTTGGTTGCTTGAGGACAAACAACAATTTAAGTTTTTTTTTTTGGGGGGGGGGGGGGGGGGGGGGTTGATAACTCGTCAATTTGACGACTTGCTAGCACCTTTTAAGCTTAAATTATCATGCTTTTCCATTAATTTGATGTAGCTAATTTATGTAGGTAAAAGCAAAAAGGGAAGATGGTCAAGTCATCAAGAGACCAAATGTGAAGAAAAAGAGTCATCCGCTTCGCATCTGCTCTCCATCCGCTTTGGATCCGCAAGAACAAGGTGGCAGTTTTATAATTTTCATCAAATGTAGAGTGGAGTTTAAAAAAAGGGCTTTAGCTCATTTTTCAAGACTTAGCCTTCATCTTTTGAACATAGTATCTCTCTTAGCTTTTTAGCTTCTCACTTCTCAACTTAGCATCTATCTTTTCATCTTTTGAGAATTTTGTACTAAGCTTGAATGAAAAATATATGTTAGTGATTTTCCATTGAAGAATTATTGAAACCCCAAGTGTGGAACTACATTGTCTTTATTTCTCATGGATGAAGTCAATGATAACTTTGGTATATCCCTTTTATCTATGAGTAGCTAACTCTAAATCTTGGGGTTATGCTTGCTTAGGTTGTGGTAGTGCATGGGTTCTAGCTAATTATTTTTCTAATTAGTTAGTTATGATGGGTGTTGCATTTATTCATGATTTAACTAAGAGTTGAGGGTTGCAAACCCAACCACCCTAGAACCCATGTCATTCTTGAAAAAGGGGACATGGGTGAGGAATAAATGCAACCAATAACTTATTCATTTCATTTAATGATATCTCTTAGACATAAGGATGTTAATTGAGGCAATAGATGTGGAAAATTGTCACACTTGTGAGGTGTTTGAAAGAACCCATTTGTGAAATATGTTGTTGTAATTGAAAGATTGACACTAATACATTACAACTAGCCTACCCATGACTTTTAGCTAAAAGTTGGATAAATGGCCAAGTACCCATGCGTGAACCCACACCTAGAATTGCATAACCCCAAGGTTTATTCTCAATTGAATTCACTCTTAGCATTTTTCAACGTCAAGATAGTGCACTAAAATTGAAGTAGTTGTCATTTATAAACACGTTCAAACTAAATCCCCCATTTTACATTTATGTTTGTTTTATCCACACTACGGGTCTATCTTTTAGTAGACTATCAATACTCTTGAATTTTGAATTCATGCTTTCACTCCTTTTGGATTCGACCCCGACCTAAGTTGGGCTATTGTATTGATAACGATCGCTTACACCTATTCAAGAGAGTAATTTGAGCGTTATCAGTACATAGTAACCAAAAACCAAATTGGTCATTAAGATCAAGGTCACATACCGTACTAATGTGAAACCGCCAGCTATTTACAAGACATAAAATAATCACACTTGATATTAGTCACAGAAAGACCTCTTTTTTTTCCCAATAATGGTGTTGTCCAAGTCAGCTTTAATGCACCTCAATTATTCCAGCAAGTACCTGCTATCTCCCACCAACACAGATACCACGTAACTTGCCCAGCAAGGCTTGTGAAGATGAGAAGAAATCACCTAGCATTTTTTGTCTATGCTAAGACTTGAAACTGGTCTCCAAGGGTTTCACCTTCCACTCGATTGACTGCTAGAACACAAGCTTGGGTGATTGAAAAATCACCTTACTTCAATCACCTTACTTTTGGTTTAACCATAACATTAGTTGTTTTAGATGTTATTAATCATGAGTCTTTAGAGCTTTCAGTAGCAGACAAGCAATAACTGTTGCTTGCAAAAAATAAACTATTCCAACTTAAAAAATTGCACTATAGAACACTCATAAGCGATTAGATGCAAATATATATTGCAGATAAATCGGGCTAAATTGGAAGAATACAAAAATCAACACTTCAAAAGTCATATGGCATAATGTCAGTTTCAGATGCCATTTCAAGCATCGGCAATAGTGCAACAAGTAGACACTAAACAGCACCGGAGAAGACTGCCAATTATTTATAGTGCTATGCTAAATGTAAAAACAAAAAAAACTTACAACTATCTTTGTCCTCTGCACATCCAAAAATGCCAGTTGTCCAAGGCTCGTCAGCAGGAGGCTGAAAACTCTCCGGCAAAGCTTGTCCACACTCATGGCACTTCCGAACAGTTAACTGCCCAATGAAGTGGATGACACATGACATTTGCAATAGAAAGCAAGATGGAGGAGGACCAAACAACAGTACAAGTAACACTGATTATTTGAAGGAGAGGTTTGTAAAATTGAGCAATATAGGCAGCCAATGTTTCACTAAAATCAGGCAAATATTTAGAAAAACTAAAAAGAAATTTGTCTGAATTTTTCCTTAAGCAGAATAGCCATCTATAGCTTAGAAGCAAGTATATTCCTGTGCATGATGCATATTCCATTATATAGTTTGATACAAGTTCCCAATATATGCATCTCATGAGTCATGACCACACATATCTAGTATGCCACTTCAATTTACTCCCAAAATGGCAATTACATTTTAGGAGGGTTTTAATTGCATGGATATTGGATGAAATTAACTCAACTATTGAATTGTTTGCGGCGTAGCTCTCCTGATGTTAGCAAGATGGGTTCTCAGTTTTGGTTAACCAGCAAAGACGGATACTATTCAGTAAAAAGATACTACTCTGTCGCCTTGGAAAATACTATAGACAAAGGCTTGTCTAACCCAAGTAGCATTAGAGAAGAGCGAGCTCACTTTGAACTAGGTGTTTTTTTTGTCAAGATTCGTTGGGAAAATCATCTCCTTCTTCATTGCCAATTCTCCTGGAAGATTTGGTCTTTCTTCTTACATATTTTTGGAGTTTTCACGTGATTTCACAAGATGTGAAAAGTTCAGTATCTTACTGCAGGGACCAAGGGTTGACAAGGGAAAAAATCAAATTTCAAACGCTATCCATTATGAATCATGTGGACCATATGGTTGGAAGGGAATAATACATAATACGAGGAAGTGATGCAACATCCTTTTTTTTTAAGTATAGACATCTAAAGTCTCTGTATTCATGGTGTAGACACAATACGGTGCACAACCAGTCTTCTTATGGATTTCTTGGAAGGTATGATCCTCTAACTACAAAGATAAACCTGATGATCCCTTTTATCCTTTTGTAGTACCTTCTTGGAAAAATTTATTAAAGAAGTACCTAACTTCATCCAAAGAAAAAATTACTTAGGAATGCAATGTAGCAACTAAAGTGTTCTAAGGCACAAGGCGCAAAAGAGTAAAAAAGGTCCTTGGGACTTAAACTGAAAAGCGAGACGAGAATAGCATACTTAAAAACGTCAAAATGTGCCAACCATATATTAATTCACTACTATAATGATCAAGCTGCAATTAAAATATTAATCCAACTCCTAGAATCAACAACTGAAAAATAGCTTCATCTATGAAGCGGCTTACGTGACAAAGCATTGGCTTTCTACAACCCTAGTCTCCACTTTGAATTCCATTCTGAGTGAGTAATAAATACAGCTATACGATGGCAATAAATTTTTGATATCCCACTAAGCATAAGACAAACTAGTGGAAAGAGGGGGAGGGGGGGGGGGGGGGGGGGGGAAAAAAAAGGGGAGTACAGAATAATTATAGCTTGAGATAAGAGAAAAAAGAACACTGGCAAAACCAGTAACTGAAGCAGAAATATTTCATGAGAGACAAGAGAAGACAAGAAACAGAAAGAGAGTATAAGAACAGGAAGAAAAAGGGTGGGAGAGTTGAAACATAACTAAGAGGTTGGGGGGTTGGCATATTTATGATGAAAATTGAAATGGGTGTTGAGCTACTTCTGCCACCTGGAAATTATTACAGGACCTTCCAGCATAAGTTAACCATCCGGCTGGCAGCTACAGCACAGGCTGCCAAAGCTATTTTGGGAATGTTATGTAAAACTAGACAATCACAACATGGAGATTGAAAACCACAACACAAACCAGAACAGAAAACAACCAAGACCTGCTAACAACAACCAATAAGAAATTAACCAAGATGTAAGAGATTTGAAGCAACTTAACGACTTTCAAATTATGCTGCTACTTAAACCTTCCTGCAATCTGATTTGCACCATCTTTCAATATGCATTAGCTAATGCATCAGTTTGGATAGTTAAACAAACTCAGCTAAATTACGTTGCTTATCACAGAAGCTCAAAATTCAAGATTGACTGATCGATCTTTTTGATATAGTGATATTTATTATGAATATTACACCTCTCTAGTCCAATTACTCTTACATTTCAGCGCTAGAGGAAGGACTCAAATAACAAATAGTAAAGGCATATGAAGATGCTAAAGATAAGAGAAATAAAAGAGAGACTGCAAGAGGCCTCTTCTCACCATCAGCTAAATTTCCTTCTGTAACAATTACCAACGAGATAAACAACACTTATAAACTGTATTAACATATTTAAACGTAACATGTATGGCCACTGCTTACCACATTATATTGCATTTATCCCTAATATCACCTTTGGATTTTTTTAGAATTAAATGACATTCGGCGTTATGACTTATTACCGTGTGTAACATTATACATTACAGGTAAATTTATTGAGCTCCCTTAATAATCACCAGATACATTCCTAAAAGTTCAATTCCTTTTTTATTTAAGTTTATAAGAAAACCAAGAGCTCAACCTCAGAGTTAATACAAAACTAACATGTTAAAAATGTGTTTTATCATAGCTTGTATGGAAAAATAAGAATTTGTGCTGAACAAAATAAACCACTTGCTTGACCACTGTACTGTGGGCTACAGCTTAGATGGAACCTAGATGTTCAATTGGGAATGATCTATCACATTCTGATTCTGCGAACATAAAACACAGAAGTCCAATTAGTTATTCCTTGTCAAGTTGCATATGCATTAAACTGACTAGATGAGGATTAGAAAGACTTGAATAGAATTCCAGTAAAAGGATTATACTGATACATTTTGATTGATGAATCACAATAATGTACCGAGAAAGATTACGAGGGATAATCCAGCTGCCTGTTATTGCTGACAATCATTTGCTCATTTTTTTGGATCAAGGCTAAAAATCATTTGCCCATGGAAGGAGTAGACACTTTGGCACCTTTGACCAAACAAATAAACTTTCCCCCTACTACTTCTCATTGGAATTAAGTTGAAATGAGAAAGCATCAACGACGGAACAACATCGGTACAAAATCCTAGTCTGGTTGACATAAAAAATCCTATCAAAGTTGTAAGTCGGTTTAATCTTTCTAAGCATACAATTTGATATCTTGGAAGAACGACACTAATAACATTGGACACCAGGAATACCAATCTAAGTGTTTGTTCTTAGGTCTTACAATTGAATTTGTCTATATACCACAATTAAACAAGAAATGTAGCTCTAATTGAGTTATTACAGGTAATTCAAAAACTTGTGCTGTCTATAATTAGTTTAAAACATCTGTGAAATCCTCCATTACTATAATGAGCCTAATGTTGAAGGTCGTTCCATTTCCATTTCTCTAAACTACAGATCTGGTCATTTCAGATAAGGTTGGATAAAACTACAAGCATAGTATGCAGTTAGGACACTTAGTGTGAGCCTATTTGCTCCGATCTTGGTGCTCGGGTTTATCCCATACTTGTGCCTGTGGGTTGCATCGAAGTAACCGGTGGAACAGTTGAGGTGTGTACAGGGTTGCTTAATAAGATTGGAGCCTAAAGCCAAACTTCATAAAGAGGCCTTAATTATTTTTCTGGTTGCCATATATAAATTGAATAACAATAACACATACAAGTATAATCCTACAAGTGTGGGAAGAGTAGAATACACACATACCTTGTGAAATAAAAATGCGAACAATGCAAATTTTCAATGAAAAAATATACTATAAAGTTAGAACAATAAAATCTGGCTCGAGAATTTGAGATGTTGATATAAGGATATCAAGCTATTGTTGCACTGAATTTGATGAGTTGATATAAGATATTGAAATGGTGTCGTGCTGCTTCAATATATTGATGGCTTGTCACCATACTTGAAATTTTGAAGAACACCAAATTTTTGTTATCAGGCAGAATGTAGAAGATTTGACCGCTTGAGAGACTTCAGAATATTTAATAATAAGAGAACAAAAATAGTGAAAGAGAGAATGAAAAAGGTAAATACAGAAGAATAATGTAGGTTCATGTTAGTTGTCAGGAGAAAGACGAGGCAACAAAACAGGTAGCCACTTAATAAGGATACTACAATTACTTATAAACTATTTCATTTCTTAATTCTAACAACAATTCCCACATTAAAAGATAAAAAAATATTATATTTTCTACATGAAAATTTCTTGGAGAAAATAATCGTTAGAAAAGAAGTGGGACCTCCAAGCCCTTGCTTCAGTTGCCTTACCCGGCCTGTGGTATGTGCAAGCTAGCTAATTAAAAAAACTCACAAGCAAATGCAACAACAGGATCTTATTACCAGACCAGTGACCAAACATTCTGAGTTTCCAGTCAGCAGCCATGAAGAAAGATGTATGAAATATTTTCACACACACTGCCTTCGATATACTACTCCTACCGATCACTTTGATATAACCCTAGCTATTCGCTTCAGCAGGTATACTAAGCTATGTTGGGTTTAATTGGTGTGAATGAAAAATGGAGGGGCACAATCTTTGAGCAAAAGACATATTGTTTTGGAAAAGGTGTGACTGTTCAGATAGTTGTGTTTGTTCAGAAAAAGACAAAATGTTTCGAATGAACAGACATCACTCTTCCCAAGGATACACCTTTTAAGTGAACCTTTGCCACCTTTCAGAAGAGGCATCTGATGGCTATATAAACCTGCTTTCATCCACAGGTTTAGATATAACTGAAAAATTTCCTGAAATAAAAACTCTTATTGTCTTCAAAACATTTTTTGTGATCAATCAAATCGTTGAGTGAGTTCGACGAATCCAATTATTTGAGGTACTACTATAGTTGGATTGAAAGTCATTTTATCCTAGGAGGAAGATTTCAAAATCTCGAGTACAGTGAGGGAAATTATTCCTTAAGGACACTCCGTGAAGTCGCGGGACTTGACTTTATATTTCTGTTTCATCTTAATTTCTGAAAAAATAAAACACACTTCTTAGAAAGATCACTTTGATCTTGTGTTGAAAGTGTTTTTGTACTTCATAGTGTTCTTGTTTTAAACTTGAACTAGTGTTGAAGTTGTTGTACCTAAATACAGATTCTTGTACCCGAAAACACCATAAAATAACAATCTTAAGGAATAATTCTTGCAGAATCTGTATCGCTTGTTTTTGGAGATTAAAGCTTTAAGCTTTCTACTACGTTTGAACTTAACTAGTGATTCGAATACATAAAATTTTCATCACAAGTTAAAGATCATTCAGTTGACGATTGAAAGTCATTAAATCTTCATCGTTAACTAGAAACAAGAAGAAGAGTTTAAAGTTGCTTAACTTTATAAATAGTATTCTGAAAATACTAAAGTTTGACAGGAAAAATGACTAACGAAAGTCAAATACAAGATGCGACTACGACTGTGGGGGCAACTAGTATTGCCTCAACAAGTCGAGCAAATGCTCCGCAACCAATGGCGCCTACGGAGAAGCCCGAAAAATTTGCGGGCATTGACTTTAAGCGATGACGACAAAAGATGTTCTTTTACCTCACCACTCTATGCCTTCAAAGGTTCACTAGTGAGGATGCTCCTGAGGTGCCCGAGAGAATCTCGGACAAAGAGTATTTCATGATTGTAGAGGCTTGGAAGCACTCAGACTTCCTTTGCAGGAATTATATCTTTGAGTGGTTTCCAAGACGACCTCTATAATGTTTAGAGTGGAACTAAGACATCGAAGGAATTGTGTGGAGCACTAGAACGGAAATCAACACGGAGGATGCGGGAATTAAGAAATTCTTTGTTGCAAGGTTCCTGGACTTTAAAATGATAGATAGCAAATCGATTGTCTCTCAAGTGCAGGAATTGCAAGTAATCATTCACGATCTCCTAGCGGAAGTTATATCTTTGAAAATACCTTAATTGAACAAATTGAAAATGTTCTTAGTACTCACATAAACTGGTTTGTAGGTTTGATTGTGAATGATGCATTTCAAGTAGCAGCGATCATTGAGAAGCTACCACCTATGTGGAAAGACTTCAAAAACTACTTGAAGCATAAACGCAAGGAGATGATTGTCGAAGATCTTATTGTCCAACCGCGTATTGAAGAGGATAATAAGGCTGCCGAGAGAAGGTCAAAAGGGAATTCTACAATTAATGGAGCACATATTGTAGAAGATGACCAAAACAATTCTAAGAAAGGGAAGAAAGTTGAACAAGGAAGCAATCAACCCAAGAAGAAATTCAAGGGAAAGTGTTTCAACTGTGGCAAAATTGGCCATAAGTCCACGGATTGTCGTGCCCCTAAGAAAGGCAAGAAAAAGGATCAAGCAAATATGATTGAGTTCAACAAAGAATGTGATGATCTGTGTGTTATGTTTTCAGAATGCAACTTGGTGGGGAATCCTCGCGAGTGGTGGATGGATTCTGGTGCTACTCGCCATGTTTGTGCCAACAAAGAGTTGTTTTCGTCATTTGCTCCAGCTCAAGTAGAAGAAATGATCTACATGGCTAACTCCGATACGGCTAAGGTAGAAGGAACAGGAAAAGTGGGCTTGAAAATGACTTCAGGAAAGGTCTTGACACTTAACAATGTCTTGTACGTTCCAGAATTACGTAGGAACTTGATTTCTATTTCACTTCTAGAAAGAACGGATTCAAATGTGTAACCGTTTCTGAAAAAATTATAATTAGCAAAGGAAAAGTGTAAGTAGGAAAAGGCTATCTGACCGAGAAAAGTGTAAGTAGGAAAAGGCTATCTGACCGAGGGTCTTTATAACATGAATGTAATGAATGTTGAAATCAATAAAAATTCAAATTCTTCTTACTTGCTTGAGTCTTATAATTTGTGGCATGAACGTTTAGGCCATGTTAATTACAAAACGTTACGAAAACTGATTAGCTTAGAGGTTTTGCCAAACTTTGAGTGCAATAAATCAAAGTGTCAAACGTGTGTGGAATCAAAGTATGCAAAGCATCCTTATAAGTCCATTAAAAGTAATTTCAATCCCTTAGACTTAATACACACTGACATTTGTGATATGAAGTCAACACCATCACGTGGTGGGAAAAAGTATTTCATAACTTTTATTGACGATTGCACTAGATACTGTTACATTTACTTGCTAAATAGTAAGGATGAAGCAATAGATGCGTTTAGGCAATACAAAACTGAAATAGAAAATCAGTTAGAGAAAAAGATAAAAATGATAAGAAGTGATAGGGGTGGAGAATATGAATCTCCCTTCACCAAAATATGTGTAGAGAATGGAATTGTCCATCAAACTACGACCCTGTATTCACCTCAATCTAACGGAATTGCGAAAAGAAAAAACCGAACTTTGAAGGAAATGATGAATGTTTTTCTTATAAGTTTCGGTTTACTGCAAAACTTGTAGGGGAGGCTATCCTTACAACCAATCGTATACTTAATAGAGTTCCCCATAGTAAGACACAATCAATTCCTTATGAAAAATGGAAAGAAAGAAAACCCAACTTGAAATATTTCAAAGTGTGGGCTGTCTAGCAAAAGTCCAAGTTCCTATGCCTAAAGGGGGTAAGATAGGACCTAAGACGGTGGACTGTGTGTTCATAGGATATGCTAAAAGTAGAAAAGTATGTCGGTTTTTGATTCATAAATCCGAACATCCGGATATAAATGAAAATATGGTAATTAAATCAGATAATGCTGAATTCTTTGAAAACATTTACCCGTATAAAACTAGACATTAACAGTCTAGAGGAGGATCTAATGACCTCGAGATGAACCAAGTGAGAATGTACATAATGAAGAGAATCCAAGACGTAGTACACGTCAAAGAACTTCTACTATGTTTGGATCAAATTTTGTAACATTTTTCTTAGAAAATGAGCCTCAAGAGTTTAAAGAAGCGATGTCATCGTCAGACTAATCCTTTTGGAAAGAGGCAGTCAAT
The DNA here is from genome assembly GCF_002878395.1 of Capsicum annuum. NCBI lineage: Eukaryota > Viridiplantae > Streptophyta > Magnoliopsida > Solanales > Solanaceae > Capsicum > Capsicum annuum. The sequence goes on along the minus strand of NC_061113.1, from coordinate 190,104,357 downwards.
AGTGAGATTGATTCAATCTTAAGTAACCATACATGGAAATTGGTTGATCTTCCTCTAGGAAATAAACCTTTAGATTCTAAATGAATCTTCAAAAGAAAAATGAAAGCGGATGGTACTATTAACAAATACAAGACAAGACTTATAGTAAAAGGCTTCAAACAAACAGGTCTTGATTACTTTGATACATACTCGCCAGTAACAAGGATAACATCGATTCGAATGTTAATTGCCTTGGCGGCGGTATATAGTCTTGAAATCCATCAAATGGATGTGAAAACCGCATTCCTAAATAGAGAATTGGAGGAAGAAATTTACATGGAACAGCCTAAAGGTTTTGTGGTTCCAGGAAAGGAGAATAAGGTGTGTAAACTTATTAAGTCATTGTATGGACTAAAACAAGCACCTAAACAATGGCATGCGAAGTTTGACCAAATCATGTTGGCAAACGGGTTCAAGATAAATGAATGTGATAAATGTGTTTATATTAAAGACACTCCAAATCACCAAGTCATTGTTTGTTTATATGTGGATGATATGTTGATCATTAGTAAAGACATTTCTGACATAAATGCAACGAAGTGAATGCTCGAGAGCAAGTTTGATACGAAAGACCTTGGAGTTGCGGATGTGATCTTAGGTATAAGAATCCATAAAACTCCACAAGGGTTGGCATTGTCACAGTCTCACTATATCGAAAAAGTACTTGACAAATTCAAGTATATGGGATTCGGTATTGCCAAGACTCCTTTGGATGTGAGCTTTGCACTTCAAAAGAATAAAGGTGAAAGTGACTTACAATTGGAGTACGCAAGAATATTGGGATGTTTAATGTATATAATGAATTGTACACGATCAGACATAGCATGCGCTATTAGTAAATTGAGTCGGTACAGGAGTAATTCCAACAAAACTCATTGGATGGCAATGAAAATAGTTTTGGGGTATCTTAAATACACTCAAGACTATGCCTTGCATTATAATAAATATCCTGCGGTACTTGAAGGATATAGTGATGCAAATTGAATCACCGGATCGAACGAACTAAAATCCACAAGTGGATATATATTTACTATCGGTGAAGGAGCAGTCTCTTGGAAATCATCCAAAAAGACTTGTACTGCTCGCTCTACAATGAAATTTGAATTTATCGCATTGGATAAAGCCGGTGAAGAAGCAGAATGGCTCCGAAATTTCTTGAAAGATATTCCTTATTGGCCCAAACCAGTGGCACCAGTATGTATACACTGTGATAGCCAAGCGGCAATAGGTAGGGCAGGGAGCATGATGTACAATGATCTCGTCACATACAACGGAGACATAATACTGTTAGAGAACTTCTCTTTAGTGGAATTATCACTGTTGACTATGTAAAGTCAAGGGATAATATGTCGGATCTACTTACAAAAGGCCTATCTAGAAAAGGAGTGGAAAGGACATCCAAGGGAATGGGTTTAAGGCTTAGGACAAGTCAGCATGGCGGTAACTCTACCTAGCAGACTGGAGATCCTAAGAGCTAGGCTCAAGGAGATCAAACAAAGTTGTGTCTAACAAGTTTAACATTGTCAATTACCGAACTCATTCTCATGATGTAGACAATGTTTAGTAAACAAGGATAAGACTTAAGGTAAAAAGTCTTTTAATGATTATCTAAATTTGGCAGATTTGACCAAATAGTTTAATCTATAGGATTGAAAGTATAGAAATCACCTGTGTGAGGGCGAAGTGGAAGCCGCTTCAAGGAGAATGTTAGTAAAGATCTATTTTCTAAGCTCTCATGAAACCTAGACGTGTTCATGACTGAAAAGAACAAAACCGTGAGAACCATAAACGGTAAAAGGCTAATTGTGTGACATGTGTTGTCCAGGTGTACATTAAAGCTCGACGGTTCAAAAATATCAAATCTACTGATTGACCAAGTGCATCCGATGCATGTTCACTACGGAAAGTTCAAAGGGAAACCCACTTATCCAGATGCAATCAGTCTTTGCTAGATGATCACATACTTATCCGTACAATTTTACAAAGAATAGTCATTCCCCATTCATGTGGGGATTGTTGGGTTTAATTGGTGTGAATAAAAAATGGAGGGACACAATCTTTGAGTAAAAGACATATTGTTTTGGAAAAGGTGTGACTGTTCAGATAGTTGTATCTGTTCAGAAAAAGACACAATGTTTCGAATGAACAGACATAACTGTTCCAAAGGATACACCTTTTAAGTGAACCTTTGCCACCTTTCAGAAGAGGCATCTGATGGCTATATAAATCTGCTTTCATCCACAGGCTTAGATATAAATGAAAAAAATTCTGAAATAAAAACTCTTCTTGTCTTCAAAACATTCTTTGTGAACAATCAAATCGTTGAGTGAGTTCGACAAATTCAATTATTTGAGGTACTACTATAGTTGGATTGAAAGTCATTTTATCCTGGATGGAAGATTTCAAAACCTCGGGTAAAGTGAAGGAAATTATCGGGAAACTTGGTTTTATATTTCTGTTTCATCTTAATTTTAGAAAAAATAAAACACACTTTTTAAAAAGATCACTTTGATCTTATGTTGAGGATGTTTTTATACTTCATAGTTTCTTGTTTTAAACTAGAACTAGTGTTGAAGTTGTTGTACCTAAATTCAGATTCTTGTACCCAAAAACACCATAAAATAACAAGCTAATCAGAAATGTACGACTAAAAATTTACAAGCAACAAAAACTTCAATGAAATGATAGAGAGAAGAAAAACCTGAGGGACATCAATAGGCTGATTAAGTTCGCCAGGCTTAATATCCTCGCGCGGCGCTTGATCTTTTGTCAACTTCACATACCTCGACGGGTTTCCTCCTTCCGCCATCTGATCTACAAAAAAATTATCAGAATTCAGCAATAAAACTGAAGTCAAAAAGAGAATTTGCCTTGAAAGTGAAGATTCCAATTGCACCTTGTAACAGTCGTTTAGTGTGGCAGATTTTTCGTGCCGAGAGAGAGTGTGGGGAGTCAAACAAGGTAAAGCGTAACTGCTAAGAAGGGCGAGAATCGAGATTATTTTATGTTGTACTCCGTCCGGCGTTTATTACAACGTGCAAATGCAAAATCGCTGCTCCTTTTTCTTTTCTTTTTTTTTTTTGATTTTTCCTTTTTTTTTTTGTTTAATGCTATCTCCGTTCCATTTTATATATCGATCGAACAAAAAGTTTAAGAAATAATTAATGATTTTATAAAGTTTACAAACTTACCCTTCTTAATATTATTTTAATATTTACTTTTTAGCTGTCTTTTCTTAACTAGTTTAGTCGCACGCACCTTGCACGTATAACTTTTCATTATTTTAAATTAGACGATTTAGTCTATTGTGAAGGTTTTTAATGAAGTGCAAAATGTTGAAGTCACTTCTTAAAGATACTTCACACTTTAATATACTGATGTAAACATAACATATATTTTATTATTAACATATATATAAATATATATATTATCACCAAAAGTTTCAAGTGGTTAACGAATCTCCAATTTGCATTTGTCATGTAGTATCCCCTTTACTTGTTGCTAGAGACTGGGAGAGCCACATCAATTTGAATTATTTTGTTGTACAACTATATTTTTTATATTTTTTTCTATATTTAAAATCCTTTCTTATTTTTAAAGTTAAATCTTTAGAAAATCTTTGGTTATTTACTTAAAACTTTTACAAATTTGATATTTGATATTTGATATTTTTTATATCTTTCTTATTCTAAATCTTTCATATTTATTTCTAAATTTTTTAATTCTTAAAATCAAGTTTAGCTGATTTTCAAAATAAAAATTCCATAAGAAATTTAAACTCAAACAACAAAAATTTGAACTTTCATGATATTTGCTCCTCCACTTACAAGACAAAGTAAAAAATTTCAATTCATTGTATTTTAACAAACATATGGTGTGCATGAAAGATAAGATCTTGGGAAAATAGAATAAAAGCACATATGAGAAAGTTCAATTCACCAATTCATCACCAAACACACCATTAGTACTCATACTAACCCAATTAGATCACCCACCACTAAATTTAGAAAATAAACTTCAAGTGGACATTTCATCAAACATATGATATGCACTAGTTTAGAAAAGCAAGAATTTCTAATTAAGCATGTAAAAAAGGGCACACATTTCAAAATTTTCATCCCAACAACGATATTCTACCAATATAAGCTTAGATAAATCAAATTTAAACCAAAATAAACCATGGGATGTGAACATCATTTATACTATAAAAAGAATTTTACAAAATATCATACGTTATAAGTCCACTTAAGAGAGAAAAACAATGAAAGAAAAGTATAATATAATGATCCGGATTTGAATTCTTGAGATGAGAAATAAGAAGTTTTGACTTTGGGTTGAAGAAGTGTGAAAATGTTAAAATATCCAACTTTTGGCATGGGTTTCAGGGCTGATCAGTGCCCACTCTATGCCTGGATGCTCAAGTAGATATAGATTAGGTCAAGGCCGTAAGGTGCAAATTTTTGGCTTAAAAAATCGATTCGGGCATAGTTTTGAGCCTTGAAATCTCCCTTCAGGCCTTCCAACTTGTAATATTACCTGCAAACACCCAAAAATAAACTAAAATTAATATCTAAAACACTAGAAAACATCAAGAATAAACCTTGAGTTGCCTCTTAAGAATCTCCTTAGTTATAGTCATGGCACAACATCACTTGTTTCTCTTTTGTGATCCTTGAACTGCTACGACTCAACCTTAGCCGCTCTGGGTTCACCAACGTGGTAATGCTACAATATTCACCCACTTATAATGAGACTTTTCTTCTTGTGGTCTTATAGTTTAATTTCTCTACTTGGATAGACATTCGTGACCACGAATGGGCCCTACCACTTGGTTTTACGCTTTCCCATGACTAGTTTCAACCTAGAGTTGAAGAGAAGAATATCATCACTGACATGAAACTTTGATTCAAGGTTTTAGCATCCTGCCACCTCTTTTTTTTAGTTTTAAATGAGAAATTCTTAGAATAATGTCTTTGATGTCTTCTATGGTTCTCCCAATAGCACGAATGAACTTTTTCACTATAGATTTTAAGGCTTTCACTTGCCGAGGCAATAGATTATCCACAACAATAATTGACAAAGTGTTTTTCTCACACATGAAAATATACTGAAAATGCAAAGGAAATGACTTAAGCTTAAGTTGAGATGGTTCAACAATAGATAATTTCATGGGTAGACTTTCACTATTCTTCAAATTAAGATTCGACTTGCAAGCATTTTAGTATAAGAGCCATGACCCATTAATGAAACTACCAATTCATCATTTTCTTTAATCATATTACTATCACGACCCAAATTAAGGCCTAGTTGTAATGGGTATCTCAAGTCTATCGTAGGCCGGAGACCACCCCTTTAGCCTAACATCCAAAACACAATATATGAATACATCAGAGGACAACCAAACATGATGATAAAAGGAATAGATAAACCAAATACAAACTAAGGGTCAAAATAAACATCCATCCCACACTTTATCCACAAATGCGTCTAAAACCAGAATACCAAACTAGGTTGGGACATGCCCCCAACCATATTCCAAAAATCTTTAAAAAACCTAGTGAAATGATAGGGATTTTTGAAAAATGGAGGCTCACCACTTCACAATAATTGAACCAATAAATCACACCACCTAATGCTGCACAAGAGCAACAGAAAAACCCTAGGACCCTACATTATGAAATGATACAGCATCCAAGGACGGCCAGTAGAATAAGGATTAACATGTAACTCAGGGAAATTAATAAAGTAACGCCATTTCCAAATCAGTCAAAACCATATGCATACATTCATATATATATATATTGGATGATGGGATAGGGCCAAGGGACATAAACATGAGAGTTTAAAATATTAACCTTGACTGTGTAGCTCTATCCGTCCTAAGGGCACACACGAGCTATATAGGTTCAACTCTCGCTGCTTAGGGACCCAATGTATGTTAGATGCACAAATTGAGGAAATCCAAATGAAAGCTAGAGACACCAAGGCTCCAGCTATCCCAAAAATATATAGTGTGAACTAAGCACATAATCATATAGAACCCATGTCGGCAAACGTGGTTTCCAGTATTGGTCCCCCCCGAACCTCCACCTTCACGGTGAGCTACCCAAACCTATTTAAGCACAAATTAAAACTATTTTGCACATAATCTTAACCATAAACCAAGGAGTCTTATATTAAGGCATTTACCGCTTGGTATCATCATACCAATTATGCTTATAAGCTTATATAATCATGCCAATCCATTCTAATTAACCAATTGACTCCCAAGTTCCTTTACAAATCCAAAACCCTGGCCACTGAGGCCTTTCAAATCCTTTTTATCCATTTGTCCATTAATATAATCAATAGTTTCAAAAGTGAATTAAATCATGCAAGTTCCACATTTTAAACCAAAATCATGTAGGTAGGTTAAGGTTAATGCTATTACTAAGAAAAAATCTATCAGTTTGTGGAAACCCATGTTTACCATTCCAAATTCCATAATAATGCACCCAATTAGTCCCAAAAGTCAACAATTAAAGTATACACAAGACATTTAAACCATGGGAAATATAATTTAAGTGATAATCATCAAAAATGCCCTCAACCCAATTACAAACCCAAAAATTAAATCACATGAACAATGATTTAAACATATTGCATAGTATAAAATTCAAGTTAGGGATGAGAGACATGCCTGAGATACCTAAGAAATCAAAGAAAGTTCGAAGATTAGAGCCTACATATTGAATCTTTTGTAAAACACTAATATTCTCTTGCCTTGAGAGTTAAAGAGGAGAAAATAGTATTTTTATATGATTAACTGAAGGTAATGGGGCCAATTTGGGTGTTTTAAGTCTAAAAGAAAGGGAAAAGACCAAAAGAACCCTAATCAAAATATACAGGAAAAATTGAGTATAGTCGTCATACCTCAGCTGATGACTGACCATGAGTCGTTACCTAGATTTATTGCTTGAGGACCTAAAAACTTGATACCAAATTGTCAGGACCATGAATAAGTTATTAAAACTCATTATTTATCATCACGAGTAGTGACGAAAACTCATAATCAACGAAAAACTTCGGGTAACCTTACTGTTGTGACAACGAGTCACTCTAAATAACTTATCACGTCTCGTAACGAGTCATACATTGGACTCTTTGTCATAACACTAAAACCCTAAAAAACTCACTACCATGGTAATGAGTCTTATCTAATGACTCATTCCTGTGATAATGACTCATTATCTGAGCCATGGACAGGGCAGTTTTGACAATACTTTAGAATTCTAAAGCCTAGAAAAAACTTGGGGCATTACATTGTCCCTCCTTAGGATCATTCATCCCTATATGAGGAGTTAGGGCACCCTTGGCACGATAAAAGAAAGAATGCAAACCCAAAATATAAGGCCAAATTCAAAATGCAACAAGAGGGAAACAAAACTCATACCTTAAGTAAGTTGATCCAACCCGAGGAAAAATGTAACACTCTAAATTTTTGGACCTTGAAAATATCTAAAATTTTATCCTCACTGTCCTTATTATGACTCACTTTGCGAGTCTTCGGGTGTTATTATGAGTCGTATGTACCCAAATCATAGCCTAACCATTGTGCTTGGATGAGTTTCTGAGTTGATCACGACTTGAACCTAATAATTCATCAAGACTCATAGAAAGTCTTAATGTACCGATCGTAGGGAAACCAGTGTACTAACCTAGGTTCCTGTTGTGACTACGACTAGCATATTATGAGTCATAAGAACTGGGTATAAGTCATATGGTGCAACTTATATCTAGACCAGTGTGGGTTGGCCCTGGACACTGTCCAAACTACGACTGGACTAAATGAGTCGTGAGGTCACCCAAAACGAATAGGCATCAATTTTCATTTTTTTAATTAAGGGCATCTTGGAAATTTTCCTCTTTCCCACTTAGAATCCATAACTTAAAACCCTATTTGGGACTTTATTAATATATTATTCCCTATCAAAAAACTTTCTCAAACTCTTTAAATTTCCCTCAAGCAAGATACTTGGGGTTTCCAATAAGTTGGTTGTGATGTGGTGAGCTTCCATTCTTTGGAAGACTTATACATTTCATTAGTTTTCATTTATATATTAGAATTAATAGTTCAAATTATCATTAATATTGCCATTGTCATTGTCATTGCTGGGTTGGGGGCATGTCTCGACACATTATTGATTTTGGTTTTGTTAGAAAGCTTTGTGGATTACTATGGAATTGGGTGCTATTTGTTGGTTATTTTTGGTCGTTTACCATTTATCGGTTATAGACATGACTTAATTTATTTGAGATTATCTTATGCTATCTTGTTATATGTTTGGAATTCAGACACTATTATATAGTGTATGGTGTTTTGGCTAGGTATATAGGGCGGTCTTTGGTCCACGGTAGACATGAGATACCCATCATAACTGGGCCCAGGTTTTGGTTGTGACAAAGTTGGTATTAGAGCCTAGGTTTGGTGTTATTAGGTTTCCATAAAGAGGTGTCAAGTAGAGTCTTTTTATGGGTATATGGCATACCACACTTATAAGGGAGGCACTACGAGGTATTTAGAAATGTTTCCCTTTTTATTGTTATTCTATTTCGGGCTATGGAATCTAAGATCTTGAAATCCTTTCTAATTCACATATGTTTGCATTTCAGATCATGCTTCCTAGAAGATATGATTCTCGTGGAAACTTTTTTGTCCTATTTGAGGATAGTGCGGATGGAGCTCGTCCTTCTCAAAGTGTTCATACTTAGTCTAGGGTTGCTGCTTTTGATTTCCCTTGTGAAGTTCACGGATTCCCCCTAACCCTTCTTGAATACCTCAAGCTGGTGTATCTAATATTGAGTTTTGCCAGTCGATCCATTTGCTTACCCCATTGGAGGCCTCTTAGACTGAGTGTGTTGTTTGCTTTTGTTGATCCATCTTCTGAGGTCACTAGAGTTGGCCAATTTATGAGGCTAAGTCCTCTAATTTTCACTAGTTCTAAGGTTAAGGAAGATTCTCAAAATTTTATTGATGAGTTAGAAAAGATTTTTCATGTAATGCATGCTATAAATATGGAGGGTGTGGAGTTCACTGCTTATCAGTTGAAGAATATGGCATATCAGTGGTATAAGGAATGAGACCAGTCTAAGGGTGATGATTCTAAGTTTAGTTTGTGGTATGACTTATCTCATGCTTTTCTTAATTAATTTTTCTTAGGAGTTAAAGGAGGCAAAGCCTGTGGAGTTAGTGAATTTAAAGTAAGGAATAGTGTCAGTAAAGAAGTATGCCTTAAAGTTTTATTAGTTATCATATTATGATCTGGAGTTAATGTCTTACATGAGGGATAGAATGAGGAAATATGCTTTCAGGTTGTCCAGTGATTTTATATTGGAAAGCAAGGCCACCTTGTTGAACAAAGATATGAACATCTCTACGCTTGTGGTGTCTATGCAATTAGTGGAAGAGGAAAAGAAGAAACATGTAGAGATGAGTTAAAGTTAGAATAAAAAGTTTTGGTATTTGGATCAGGGTAGAGATCAGCAGCAGAGTGGTAGATACGGTGGAAAATGATCTAATAAGAAGTGGGGAAACTTTAGTTTCTACTCTATGGCAAGTGTTCCTTATCTAAAGCCATCGAGTGATTATTGTTTTTAGAATAGTATTAGTCCCAGGGCATAGTCAGTCTAGTGGGCCCCAGTCAGTTCCATCATATCCCCCTTATAGATAGTATGGTCAGGTACATTATGGTATTTGTGAAGAAAAGATGAACAACTGCTTTAAGTATGGTCAGATTGGTCACATATAGAGGGTTGCTTCTGGGGCAAATAAGATCCCTATTGCTACTTCATCAGCTTCTGCACCAAAGGGTGCTACTTCTGCTTCTGGCTTAGGCACTTATTGAAACTATCTGCGCGCTCTTACCACCCGCCAGGATTTTGAGGCATCCCCCGATGTTGTTACTGGTACGCTTAATTTTTCTCTCTTATGATGTATATTATCTACTTGATTCAGGATCTATACTATTTTATGTGACCTTTCTGTGGCTATTAATTTTGGTTTTGATTCTAAGTGTATTTTAGATCTTTTTTCTGGGTCTACCCGGATGGGTGACTCCATTATGGCTAGAAGGGTCTACAGGGGTTATATGATGTCGGTCTGTGGTAGGAAGACCTTGGTAGACCTGATAGAGTTGGACATGTTAAAATTTAATGTGATTTTTAGGATGGATTGGTTGCAGTCGTGCTATGCGTCTCTTGATTGTCGGACCCAAACAATCAGTTTCCACTTCCCTAATGATCTGGTGATTGAGTGGGAAGGTAGTTCCCTAGTACCTAAGGAAAGGGTCATTTCATTTGTTAGAGCTCGAAAATTGATTTCTAAGAGATTCCTCTACCATCTAGTCCATGTTAAGTATTCTAGATCTGTAGGTCCTTCTTTGCAGTCTGTCCTCGTGTTCTGTGATTTTCCCAAGGTGTTCCTTGATGACTTTCCTGGTGTTGCTCCCCATAAAGAAATTAATTTTAGGATTAATCTTCTTCCGAACACTCATACTATCTCTATCCCTCCTTATAGAATGGCCTCGGCCGAGTTGAAAGAACCAAAGAGCAGTTGAAAGATCTTCTAGATAATGGTTTTATCTGCCCCAGTGTTTCTCCCTGGGGTGTTCTGGTTCTCTTTGTGCATAAGAAGGATGGGTCCCTTGGGATGTATATTGATCACCGCCAGTTGAATAAGGTGATTGTAAAGAATAAGTATTCTCTTTCAAGTATTGAGGACTAATTATTCAATAGAAGATTACGCTAAGAACTTAATTGAGGAAATCATGAAGTTGCACGGTGCTCCAGTTTTCATCATATCTGATTGAGGTACTCAGTTCTCATATCACTTTTGGTGTTCTCTTCAGCGAGGTTTGGGGACTAAGGTGTACCTTAGCACCACTTTCAACCCTCAAACGGATGGACATGCGAAGAGGACGATACAAATTTTGAAGGATATTCGAAGGTCTTGTGTGATCGATTTCGGTAGTAGCTGGGTTGACCGTTTGCCTCTCATTGAGTTTGCATATAATAATAGCTATCACTTGAGTATTGGGATAACTCCATTCGAGGGTTTGTAGGGAACGAGGTGTAGGTTTCCTATTGGGTGGTTCGAGGTTGGTGAGAATAACTTATACGGTACCAACTTGGTTCACCAAGCTATGATGAAGGTAAAGGTGATTTGGGATAGGCTTAAGTCGCCAAAGGTCCAATACGGATGTAAGGCGAAGGGACTTGGAGTTTGATGTGAAGGATTTGGTACTTTTGAAGGTATCTCCCATGAAATGAGTGATGTGGTTTGGAAAGAAGGGAAAGCTCATTACCCAGTATGTTTGTCCCTTTCATCTTTTGAGGTGAGTAGGCAAGGTGGTTTATGAGTTGGAACTGCTTGCGAGTTTGGGTTCCATTCATCCAGTTTTTCAATTTTTGATGTTGAAGAAGAGCGTAGGCAATCCTTCCTTTACCATTCCTTGGAATGTTTGAGTGTCTTAGATTTTTTGTTCTATGTGGAAGTCCCAATTGAGATTTTGGATTGGCAAGTCTGTTGGTTGCGGACTAAAGATGTGGCTTCGGTAAAGGTTCTTTAGAGGAACTAAAAGGTTGAAGAGGCCACTTGTAAAGCTAAAGAGGACATGGAGTCAAAGTATCCATTCTTGTTTCCTGCTTCGAATAATCGTGCTTAAGGTTTGAGTTATTCTTAACATTCTTGTTTTCTGACTTTGTTAAAGGAAATTGTGATTTCCTTGACATCTTTATTTTTTGTCTTTGTTATAGGTAAGAGTGGGTGTGTTTTTGTGTTAAATCGTGCTAAGGGATACCTTGTCTCATCATTCTGGGATGAATGGCCTTAAGGGATGAAGAATGTAACACCTCAGATTTTTGGCCATTGAAAATTTCTAAAATTTTAGCCTCATATTCCTCATCATGACTTACCTTCCGAGTCATAGAGTGTCATTACAAGTCGTAAGGACCCTAATCATAGCCTGACCAGTGTGCTTGGCTGAGTTTCTGAGTTAATAATGACTAGAACGTAATGAGTCATAGCGTCTCGATCATAGGGAAACCAATGTACTAACCTAGGTTCCCGTTGTGACTACGACTAGTATGTTATGATTCATAAGGACTGGATACGAGTTGTATGATACAAATCATATCCAGACTAGTGTGGGGTGGCCCTGAACATTATCCAAACTACAACTAAAATAAACGAGTCATATGGTGACCCTACGAGTCGTGAGGTCACCCATAGCAAATGGGCGTCAGATTTTTGTCTTTTTATTAAGGGCATCCTAGTAATTTCCCTCTTTCCCTACTTAGACCTCACAAATTAAAAATGTAATACCCCAAAAAATCCAAACCAATATTAGAGCCATGTACCAAGCTCATTCATAGTACATCATGGTTCTTTTACAGTTTTATGAGTAGGTTAGATATATATATTAAGGCTTCAAATAACTCCCAGCTATCAGACGAATCAAAACATTCCTTATCGATTGAATTCTTGAGAAGGATATTGGTATAGTCAACTTCAAATGAGAATATCTCTCATTATACTTAGAATGTTTGAGCTCATGACCTATCAATAGATATATAATTGAATTAGCTTTCCAACGATACCAATTTCGCCTAAATCTGATATCGGATTAAAGAGTTATTCCTATTTTACTCCAGTATGTTAGGTTGGAAACAGTGTGACGATATTCATGATAGCTTATCACATTTGTGATGCCCTATCATTAAGGTCGTCAGCCTTAGGCAGAAACCAGCTCCTAAGTGACGACATTCGTGATAGCTTACCACATTTGTGATGCCCTATCACGAAGGTTGTCAGCCTTAGGTAGAAACCAACTCCTAAGTGACGACATTCGTGACAGCTTATCACATTTGTGACGCCCCATCACGAAGGTCGTCAGCTATGATTTTTCAGCAACTGGGAATTTATTTCATAAGGGTATTTTGGTCATTTCCTTCACCTTTCACGACTTATAACCCTAAAGAGATGTAATTTTTTCCATTATTTTCTTCAGTTAAGCATCTCAAAAACCCTCTCTTACGCTCTCAACCACAAGATTAGGGTTTCCATCAAACTCATCTCTCAAAAGCAAGATTCAAGCCTTTTTCAAGATAATTGACAATTAAGTTTCCCAATCCAAGAACTCTCCATCAAATCATCAAGGTTTCCTTTCTAAGGTATGCGTGTTCATCTATGGATCCTATCCGTTCATAGAGCTCAAGAACCATGTTTTAAATATTATTTTGTAAACTTTTTGTGGTGATATGAGTATGTACACGTTGACGATTATTGTTTAAGTTTCAATGTGATGTCTAAAGGTGTTTTCATGGAATATATATGTTTGTTAATTGAAAACCATGAACTTTGGGTGGTTTAATATGGTGCAAGTATGAAACTCACCTATGCCTTAAAGAATGCATGCAAGGTGTTTGATAAAATGCTTAGGATGCTAGAAATTCATGTTTTTATGGTTCTCTGATGTCTAAATGACAAGTCCATGTTAGCTATATACTTCAATATGAATCCCATGCTTGTTAGTGTTGCTATTGTGGTGGTATGAAGCATGTAAGATAATGGAGATATACAATATGTACCTGAAATATATCCATGCATTCCCTACAATATTTAAGATGCTGAATAACTATATGAAATATGATATCCCCTACTTATGATATTATGAATTGTGGACTCAAATCTTGTGATCAAGTCATGTCATGTGTGTCAGTTTCCTTCTATCGAGCCCTGGGGGTATTCGTACCTGAAAAATATAGCTGTGTTCCTAGAGCCATGTCATGTTGTCACGATAATCTCAATCAAGCTATAATCTATAGAACTCAGTCAGTCATGTGACTTAGGAAACCTCAAAAATCTCATAATCTCAGTTAACTCTCAGATAATAGTACTACTCTACCAGTCAACGGAAGTCAGTTAATCTGTCCATGTACAGTCAGCTGAATCATGTTTAGTCTCTTTAGATGGGAGTAGAAGTTAGCACCAAGTGAACCTAAGGATGGGGACTCACCTACCAGTTTTGGGTGTGTTTCTTAACAGTCATCCTTGTGTTCCAGAACTACGTAGCCAGCGTAGGTTGAGACATCTTAGCCTGTTATATTAGGGTTGATGAGGTGGAATAACCTGTCAGTTTAGGGCTCCCACTGTTCTCCTTTCAAATACCTGCCAGCTAAGGGTCACCCACAACTGTCCTTACCAGTGGTGCGGTATTGACACCCCTCCAATCGGGGCAGAGATTGGACCCCAACTTAGCTATATGCGTTATTGGGGCATGTCAGTTAAACAACTACCTCCCACAATTTTAGAATCAGTCACAGTAAAAGAACTCAGATAGGTCTTCAGATTTTAGTATATCAGGACTGTAAGGTACAGTCAGACTCAGTTATAGTATGGAACTTAGATAGTTCCATCAGATTCAGGATTATCAGATACAATCACCCATGTTATCAGAGTTTTAGTATCAGTTATGTTAGCCATCAGTAAACCATGTATTAGCATACAAGACTAGCTATTATGCACCCACAATTTCAGTTATTATGTATGCATGTTTGTACTCTTACGTTCATGTTAGTCAGACATTTAACATTGTTCATGCATGTAAACCTTGTTTATTTTTAGCCTACCTCACTCGTATACTCAGTACATTACCTCACACTGATGCATTTATGCTATGGTGCTTTCTTTTTATGTTACACCATAGGTTTAGAGACACGAGCTTCAGATCAGCAGTGGCAGTAGCATTTCCAGTCGCAGAGATTTAGTGAGTCCTTTTTATTCGAGGACAATATGATTTGATTTATTCATTATTATTTTAGCCAGTTATTAGTTTACGGAGTTAGTTGGAGACATGCTCCTTCAGCTCCTTATTCAGACAACACTTAGAGGCTTTCAGATTCAGTATTCAGACTTATGTTCAGATTTTATTTAGTTTTCAGTTGTTTTGGGTATCTTTCACCTATATGGATGTTATGTTTTGACAGATCTTTATTCAGTTGAACCTTATGGCCTACATGTTCATATTTTTTGCATTATTACGTTATATATTGTAGTGTATAGGTACAGATATCAGTCATGGGTTTGCTTGTGATCCTTCGGGTTCATAAGCACCGTGTAGCATTTCGATTCAGAAAAAAATTAGGGCATTACAAAAACCCTCTTTGAGACTTCATTAAGATATTATTCCCAAACAAACACTCTTCCAAACTCTTTGAAATTTACTCAAGCAAGATACTTAGGGTTTTCAAGAAGTTGATCATCCAAGGGCTTAAGGGATGATTTCTCTCTATAAAACTTGGTGTTTCAAGCATATTACTCTTCCCTAATCCTTAATTAATGAAAATATGTATTTGAATGGTTTAATTGGATGGTTTTGAATGTGGGTTTTCAACATGGGTTGAGGGTTTTGAATGATTGTTGTTTATGTGATGTTTCATGTTTACATATGCATTGTTTATGTGTAAATGGTGGTTTTTAACTCAATTTGATGTATGGGTATGGTGAATAAACTAGGGGATTGTGATTTCCCCAAATTTTGTTAATATTGATAATGAATTGGTAATAACCCCAACCCAATTTTGTGAAGTGGTTTTGAGTACGAGTAAAATTGCATTGAACTATTTTTAGAACTAGTGCATGATATAAAGAGGTTATTGAAACATGTGGTTTGATTTAATAAACAAAGGGAGTCATTTTCCTAAGTTAATGGAATTGTGATGGCATGTTGATGTTACGTTGCAATTGTAGTTGGTATGACGATACCAACAATGTATGCCTAAATGTGTATTGTGGTCCAATGAATGGGAATGTATATAAATGTTTTAATTGGGCTTTAATGAGGGTTTTGTAGCTGAGCCGTGAAAATGGAGGTCCTAAGGGACTAATACAGGAAACCGCTGTCGTCGATGCGGGGGTCTAAATGATCGGGTGGTTTGAGTCCCCCATATTATATCATATGATTGGGTGCTTAAGTAACTTTGGTATACCATGAGGTTCGAGTCCCCCATAGAGCATATATACATCCTCTGGTTCATATGGCTACACGCTCTAGGCCCTTTCAGCTAGGGAAGAGTTGGACCCGTATAGCCCGTGGGTGCCTTCTTTCGTTATAATGGTTAAGCTACATAATCTAGGCTAAAGTATAGTGTATGATAAGCCTTGTTCCTTTTCTCGGCATATTATTTATTTATGTATATGATGATTTTCACATGGTTTTGAATTGGTTTTGACTTGGCTTTATTTTATCCCCTATCCCTGAGTTTCATGCTAGTGCTCAACCCACTAACTGTCTCTAGATGTTGTATCCCTATGTGATATAGGGACAAGAGATACGTCTACTTTTCTTGCACAGTGTTAGGTGGATTGACTCAGTTCTTAAGTCATTGGTGGTGAAGTGGTGAGCTTCTATTCTCTGGAAGACTTGGACATTTCATCAGTTTCCATTCATAGATTAAAATTGAGAGTTCACATTATCACTATCGTTGTCCTTGTCATTATTAAGGTCGGGGGCATGTACCAGTACCTTATTGATTTTGGTTTTGTTAGAAGGCTTTGTGGATTACTGTGGACTTGGGTGATGTTTATTGGTTACTGTTTATTGGTTATAGACATGACTTAACTTTTTTGAGTTTATCTTATGCTATCTTTTTATATGTTTAGAATTCAGCCACTGTTAGGTAGTGTGTGGTGTTTTGGCTAGGTACAGGGGGTAGTCTTTGGTGGACTTGATATACCCATCACGTCCAGGCCCTGATTCGGGTCATGACAAAATGGGATGGGTACTTGGCTCTCATACCCTCTTCAGCTTCCCATTTAGCTTCTTCTACCTTTTGGTTCCTCTAAAGAACATTTACCAAAGATACATCATTTGTCCTCAATCTACGAACTTACTTATCCAGTATCTCAATCGGGTCTTCCTCATAAGACAAGGAATCTAAAACCCCAACATTCTCAACTGATACTATCAATGAAGGATCACCCACACACTTTTTCAGCATAGACACATGGAAAATAAGATGTACATAAGCTAAACTTGCTGGGAAATCAAACTCATAAGAGACATTCCCAATTCTCCTCACAGCCTGATATGGACCAACGTAACAGGTACTTAGCTTCTCCTTCTTCCCAAATATCATGACTCTTTTATTGGAGATGCCTTTAAAAATACCCAATCACTTACCTCAAACTCTACCTTCCTCCGCCTCACATCCGCATAAGACTTCGGGCGACTCTGAGCAGTTTTAAGTGTTCCCCTAATTATCTTCACCTTCTTTATGGCTTGATAAACCAAGTCAGGATCAAACAACCTAGTCTTATCAACCACAAACCATCTGCTAGGAGGCCTTCACCTCCTACCATAGAGAGCCTCAAAAGGAGACATATGAATGCTAGAATGATAACTATTATTGTACGCATACTCAATAAGAGGCAAATTATCAACCAAACTACCTTTATAATCAATCACACAGGCCCTTAGCATATCCTCCAACTCTAAATAGTCTGTTCCTCTTGCCCATCCGTCTGAGGGGGGAAAGTGGTGTTGTGGTTCACCTGAGTAACCAAAACTTTCTAAAACAAAAGCTTGGAGTGAGAAGAAAATTGCATACCTTGGTCTGAAATAATGGAGATTTGTACCCTATGCAACTTAACTATCTCTTGAATGAATAGCTTATCATAATCTTCTCCTGAGTAATTAGTCCCCACAGGAAAGAAGTGAGCAGACTTAGATATCCTATCTACAATGACCCATATAGAGTCTTACTAATTGCAAGACCGTGGAAGACCTACGACATAGTCCATATTGATCATCTCCCACTTCCACATGGGTAACTTTATATCTTGAGACATGCCACTAGGTCTCAAATGTTCTACCTTGACTTACTGACAAATCATACACTTGGAAACAAAATTTACCACATCTCTCTTCATATTATTCCACTAGTAGATTTGCTTCAAGTCATGATACATTTTAGTCGAACCCGAATGAACTGTATATCAGGGCTCATGAGCCTCAATCAAAATCCTTCCCCGCAGCTAGTCAACATCAGGAACACACAATCTTTCTTGATACCTAAGAATGCCATCTCTCTCAATCTCAAAAGCCATAACCTTTTATTATACCATATTATCCTTTATCTGTATAAGTACGGGATCCATAACCTGTTTCTTCTTCACCTCTGCACCAAGAGATGAATTAACCACTTCTTGAACAATCACCCCTCCATCCTTGGAGTCCAAAAGATGAACTACCAAGTCAGCTGACCTATGAATATCCTTCACTAATACTCTTTTCTTTTCATCAATATGGCACAAGCTCCCCATAGATAGCCTGTTAAGAGCATCAGCAACAACTTAAGCTTTACCTGAATGGTAGTGGAGGATCAAGTCATAATTCTTAAGTATCTCAAGCCACTGCCTCTATTTGATATTCAACTCCTTCTGAGTAAACACATAATGCATGCCCTTATGGTCTGAATAAATATCCACATGCACTCCATTCAAGTAATGGCGCCAAATTTTCAAAGAAAAAATCACAATCCCTAACTTTAAATCGTGAGTCGGATAATTCCCCTCATGAACCTTAAGCTTCTTGAAAGCATAGGACATAACCTTACCATGCTGCATCAAAACATAACCCAGTCCCATATTGGACACATCACAATACAAAACAAATCCATCAGTACCCTAGGGCAGGGTCATAACAGGTGTAGAAGTCAACTTATCCTTCAACTTCCCATAACTACCCTCACAAGTAGTGAACCAAAAAATCTTAACCTTCTTCTGAGTCAATATTTTCAGCAGAGCAGCAATACAAGAGAAACTTTCCAAAAACCTCCTGTAATACCTAGTCAATTTTATCAGTGGAGCAACAATAGAAGAGAAACTCCCCACAAACCTCCTGTAATACCTAGCCAAGCCCAAGAAACTCCTAATGTCGATTGGAGTCGTGGTTCGTGGCTATTTCTTAACTTCTTCAACTTTCTGTGAATCCACCTTGATCCCTTCACTAGAAATAACATGCCTAAGAAAGGTCACAATACTTAACCAAAACTCACACTTAGAAGATTTTGCATACAACCTCTAGTCCTTAGGAGTCAGCAACATAACTCGAAGGTGATTGGCATGATCCTCCTACCTCCTAAAGTACAGTAGGATATTGTCAATGAAGACTATCACAAACAAATCTAAGAACTACATAAACACCCAATTCATAAGATCCATGAAAGCAGAGAGAATATTACTCAAACTAAATGACATAACTAAGAACTCATAGTGACAATACCAAGTTTGGAAAAAAGTCTTGATCAACCTATCCGATAGAAGATCAATCTCAAAATCTATTTTCCTATCAGGAGAAATTCTAGAAGATTATCGGGAAACACTTTAGGAAATTCATTAACCACAAGGATAAATTGTGAAAAGGGACATTCAATTTTTGAATCCTTAACTTGAACTAGATGATATAGAAACCCTTTAGAAATTAATTTATGAGATCTAAGATATGTAATAAACCCTCCCTTTGGGTACTAAGGAACTCCCCTCCTTTTTGATCAATGGTTCATTAAAAAAAAAAACTGACCTTTTGGGTCCTATAATCCAAAGAATCATAGCATGAGTGGGTCCGATCCATCCCCAAGATTACATCAAAGTCCACTATGTTAAGTTTTATCAAACCCACTAAGGTCTCCCTATTAAGAATGGACACCACACAACCCCTATAGATTTTTCTAGCAACTATAGAACCACCCACCAGAGTAGACATAAAAAATGGCTGGAAATATTTTTAGGACCGAAACCAAAGTATACGACCACATAAAAAGTAACATAAGATAGGGTAGAACTCAGATCAAACAAATAATAAACATCACGGGAGAAGATGTATAACATACTAGTGACAACATCTGGGATTTCTCAGATTCCTGATGCATAGAAAGAGCATAGAGATGATTTTGGCTAGTATTGATACCTAAAGTGGTGCCCTTTGGTGCAATAGTTGAAGCAGTGGCAAACAAAACCTTGTTAGCTCCAATGGAAACTTTAGCTACCAAATAATTTCACTACATATGACCAGGATAACCACAATTACAACACAAGTTCCTTATCTCCTCATAATAACCATAGTAAAGTTGTCCACAAAAATGACAAGGAGGGTTAGGTGGGGCTGACTAAGCTCCACTAGTCTGAGACTGGCACCTTGTGACTTAGGACCACTACTGGTCCAAAAATAAAGCATCCAAGGTTTGGACCATTATAAAATTTCCTAAAATCTCATTCATCGGACCTATTATGACTCATGCTACGAGCTATAAATTAGGGTACAAGTGGTGAAGTCCTATCATAAGCTGACCAGTGTTAGTTGGTGGGATGGTCTTGGATATTAGAATGGATACGACTTTAGGGTATGAGTCATAAGGCATGGGTACGATTCGTATAGGTGACTTATAAGGTGGACAATATTTGATCCTTCTGGTGTCACATTCTGCCAGGGATATGAATCATGGGTACGGATCGTATGCTGAGGTTACAACTTGGTTGGATGAGCCGTATACTAAATAGTGTGTGATACATTCTTGAGGATTGGTTATGATTGGGTGGGTATCAACTGTAAGCTAGGTTATAACTCATAAGGAGGTCAACTATGACCCTATATCGGGTTTTTATGGTATTTAGATGGGGGTATTCTAGAGTTTTCCCTACTTACCCTAATAGGACCCACGAATTTTAATACAATTAGGAGGTTATTCAACCTATTATATTATTTTTAAACACTTAGAATATCTTCTAAAACATATCATAATTCTCTCAAGATATTTTGGGGTAATGAGCTAGGGTTTTAACTAAGGGATTTCCTTGGGGCTGGTATTGGTGAATTCTTCCATCAATCTTCTTGGTTTAAGGAATGATTCTCTTTCTACTTATGATTTCAATTAAAGGCATGGTTATATGATTGATTTCGTGGTTTTACTCTTGCATGGTTTTGGTTTTTAATTATTGATTTTGGGGTTTTGATGTTAAAGGCTTGGTTATAATTTCTTATGGTTTTAATTGTGATTTCTATGCATTAATGGTGGTTTTGGATAATGGAATTACATGGTAATTTTTTAATGGTAATGTAATTTGGTTTTGGTTATGTTTGCCCCTATAAGAATTTGGAAAATCCTAAGCTTAATTCACTCTATTAATGCTTGCCAAGGGGTCTCAGACTTAGAAAATTGTAGCTAATTTTTCAGACTTAGTTTATTTTTAGCCTTTGAAAGTTAGCAATCTTATTTCGCGACCTTAAAGTCCTTTAAATGTCTATATCTTAGTTAATTCATGATCAAGGATATCAATAGGGATTTTCAGACGAGTTTTGGATTTTTTGGACCTCGTTTAGACCAAGTTCTAGTGTCCAAAATAGTTACTCAACGCGATGTTGGCGCATCGCATCGTCCATAGCATCGACAAGTAAAAATGTTCCTCAGCTCAAGGCAATTTCCAATGAGCCAATGTAAAGTCGATGTGGCGCGTTGGCTATCACATTGGTGCCAGTGAAGCAGCGCGTCGGTACCCAATTTCTAATAATTAAAATAGTCGTGACCCTAGGGTCATTTTAGTCTTTTTCTCGCCCTTATTTTGCTCTAAAACACGATATTCATCCATTATTCACCTAAGTACACTTGTTTTCTCGAATTCTCTCAAGAATAACCATTAGGGTTCTTAGTTGAAGACTTAAAACTCAAGAATTTCACCGTCAATCTTCTTAAAGTCAAGTATTAGGGTATGTTAGATGTTGATTCATGGGTTCTTTCCACCCAAGAAGTTCAAGAATCCTTTTTCTAAATTCAAAGATTATATATTTATGAGTTTTCATGAATTATGTGAATTGATATTCATGTTCATATTTTTGCTGGGTGTTGATTCGTGTCTTAGATTACAAGTTTCAAGATTTGATCCTAGTATGTGATGACTTACATAATGTTCATGATAAACCCTTAAATTTGCAAGTGAGTTGATGTAGCCATGATGATTTAGATGTATTGATTGTTGTATGACCAAAGCATGTTCTCCATATATTTGATAAAAGACCTATGTGAATGAAATAGAGTCATTATAGCATGTTGACAAGAAATCCCCAATTATGTATAAGTTAATGCATGCCAAGTATTTATGAAAGACCTTATTGAATGAATCATGAGACATTAATATGCTTCTCTATACATTTAAAAGTTTATGACTTTCAAGTGCTAGATGAAATGCCTCACTGATTGTATTATGAATGATAGAATATTGTCATGTTATTCAAGAATTGTTATGCTTTATATTATCCATGCTATCGAGTCCTGGGGGTATTTAATAGTCGATAATTTAGCTGTGTGCCTAGAGCCAGTGTCAGTTTCAAGACAATCTCAATCGTTCCATAATCAGCAGAACTCAGTCAGTTACAAAACATAGGATAACTCAGTAACCTCAATATCAGTCCCGTCCAGCTCAGTAAATTAATTCAGAACTCAGTAGCATTCAGTTAGTTAATAGAATTTAGTAGTATTCCATCAGTCAACGGAACTCAGTAACTCAGTTCAGTTCAGTAATAACTTATTCATGCCTAGTATGAACTAGGACATCAGTTTAGTGTCTTTTAGTTCGGAGTAGGATTCAGCACCAAGAGAGCCTAAGGATGGGGGCACACCCGTTAGTGAGGACTGGGTCTCTAGAAGAAATCCTTAAGTTCAAGAACTACGTAGACAGCGTAGGTATGAGATGTCACCCATTAGATGGGACTGACATACTCAGAGATCACCTACTAGTTTAGGACTGATCTCAGGGGTCATCCATTAGATTAGGAATAACTCTATAGTATTTGTCTTTACCCATGGCACGGTACTGACACTCTTCCAGCTGGGGTTATAGGTTAGACCCCAATTAGTTCAGAAAGAGGCATGTCAGTTAGATAACTACCTCCCACATTTTTAGTCTCAGTCTTCAGAATAGAACTCAGATCAGTATTACGGAAATCAGGACTGTTAGACATAGTCACTTAGCTCAGTAAAGAACTTAGATAGTTTTTTAGATTTAGAGATCACCCGTTAGATAGACTTGATCTCAGATTTAGTTAATCATTTTCATTATCAGTAGATTCAAAGATTACCCACCAGATAGGCTTGATCTTAGATTTAGTCAGTCATTTTCATTATCAGTAAATTCAAAGATCACCCTCTAGATAGGATTGATGTCAGATTCAGTCAATCATTTTTATTATCAGTAGATTCAAAGATCACCCGCTAGATAGGCTTGATCTCAAATTCAATCAATTATTTTCTTTATCAGTAGATTCAGAGATCACCGCTAGATAGGCCTGACCTCAGATCCAGTCAATCAAATATGAGTATCAGTAGATTCAGTTATCAGAAATCCAGTTATTAGAATTCAGTATTTAGTGATTCTATGATTTCAATTATAGTTTATGCACTCATGCCTGCATTCTCACTCAATTATGTTTATGTTACATAGTCAGTTACAGTTTATGCATATGAACCCTTGCATTTAGCCTTACCTCATCTAGTATACTAGTATATTCTCACGTACTGGCGCATACTTTTCTCTTGCACTATGGTGTCTTATACCATAGGTTCAGAAGCATAGGATCCCGAGCACCCTTAGCAATTTAGATTTAGCCAGCAGCAGTAGACTTAGCAGTGAGTAATCATCATTCGAGGATATTCCTTATCGTATTATTGTATTAGATTTAGCATTTCAGTAAATGGAGTTAGATGGAGGATTGTCCCATCAATTCCTTAATCAGACAGTTTAGAGGTTTTTTCATACTAAAGTACTTTCAGACAATTGTTTTAGTTTGGGTATTGTTATACTTTATTTAGTTTTATTACAGTGTTGAACCTTATGGCAAGTTTTCCACTAGTTTTTCATATTTTACAGTATATTATTCAGTTCTTAGTTACAAATATCACTCATGGGTTAGCTTGTGGTCCTTTGGGGTCATAAGCACCGTATATCGTTCAGGGTTCAGAATTTAGGGCGTTACAAACCCCAAGATGTTTGATTAAATTCTTATAAAGATATGTTTATTGCACTGACTCTTTTAAATAGAACTCTTGCTTGTTTTTGGATTATGTATAAAAATATAAATGGTTTAAATGGCTTACAAAGGTTAAAGGCTAAATGGTTATGCTTGTGGAGAACATGAAACTAATGTTCACCCAGTAACCCATCTACTGGTGGCTGTATACTATGCTATGTAGGAACTGGATGTTTGACTCCTCCTTCATAGTACTTGATTTGGAGATATATTATTGGACTAAAGTGGTAAGCTTCTATCCTTTTAGATGGTATTATTTTATGTTGGATATTCTTAGATATTTTACTTTCTTTCTAGATATTATTTTTAGCTATGGTTGGGGGCATATCCTAACTGGATATTTGTATTCTTTTAGATAGAGGCTTTATGGTACTTTTAGAGGTTGGTATGGGTAGGATCGGTATTGATGTCGGCCTTAGCATTGTATTAATATTGAGTCTGGCATCATCAGACATAATTTCTCATTGTTTCATCGCATTACATTTTGTATTTTATTATTGTATTACATTTAATATTCTACTTAATTTTGGTATGATATGGATGGTTGGTTTGGTAGGATTAGACTTAGTTGTGTCAGTTACGGTTATTTCCCTACCCCAGTGTCTTGATGTGAATAATAACTCTATCTTGTTATATGTTTAAAATTCAGCTCATCTGAGGTTGTGAAATTTGTTTGGGTTGAGTTAAAGGGGCGATCCTCAGTCCTGGTTGGACATGAGATGCCCATTATGATAAGGACTTTGTCCAAGCTGCATCAAGTTGGTATCAAAGCCTAGGTTCATAGTTAATTGAGAGTCTACAAAGCTATGTCGAGTAGAGCCTATTTTAGGGGTGTGTAGTGTGTCATACTTATAAGGGAGAGATTATAAGACATTTAGTACTATTTCACTTTCTTGGTATTCTTTCTTCATGCTTGACTTCTCAATCTTGGAATCTCTTCTAAACCTTGTTTGTTTATCTTTCAGATCATGCCTCCTAGATCTGAAACATAAGAAAATTATTTTGTCCTATCTGGGGATAATGCTAAAAGGGTACCTCCTATGTTTGGAGTCCATTTTTGATCATATGGTCCTATTCCTGATTGTACCGGAGTTCCTCCTATTCCTTCTACTGCTTCTCAGTTCTCTTAAGGAAATGTGATGAATATGGAGTTTTGTTAGTTTATACATGCTATTGCCCAACTGGTTGCTCCTTAAGCTGTGCGGGATACGACTAGCATTATATCTGCTGAGTTTGCTAGGCTTGCCCATAGGGCTTTCTTGATAAGACGAAGAAGATCTTTTGGGCAATGAGGGCTACTAATGTGGAAGGAGTAAACTTTATAGCTTATCAACTCAAAGAGGTTACTTATCTATGGTATGGGGAGTGAGACAGAGATAAGGGTGATGTAGAAGATGATAGTTTGGGGAGGCTTTTTCTGATGCCTTCATTGATCGGTTATTTCCTCAAGAGTTAAAGGAATTTAAGATGGAGGAATTTGTGAACCTCAGGCAAGGAAGAATATCTATGAAGGATTATTTTTTAAAGTTCCATCAGTTGTCGAGGTATGCTCTTAACTTAGTGACTGATATAAGGTTGAGAATGAGAAAGTTCATTTCTGGGCTGAACAAAGATCAGATTCTGGATAGCAAGACTGCTTTACTTATGAGGGATATGGACATATTGAGGCTGACTGTTCATATACATTAGGTTGAGGATGAGAAGAGAAGGCAGTCAAAATATGAAGACAAACAGAGTAAGCAGGGTAGGTTTTCTAATCAGGGAGGTGCATAGTCTCAAGGTGGTAGAGATGGTGGGAAATTGCAGAAAAACAAGTAGGGAGTTATGGTTTCTTCTCTACTGCTAGTTCTCCTTATCCCCAATAGTCAGGCAATAGGCGTCATTATGGTGATGATAAGTTTCAGGCTTAGAAAGCTCAATCTCAGGTAAGTGGAGGTTAGTCTATTTCTTTGTGTCCTCTTTGTCGATTTTTTAGTCATCTTCATCGGGGATTCTGTGAGGAAGGTAGGGATAAGTATATCAATTATGGCCATGTAGACCATCGACTCAGGAATTATCCATCTAACAAGGTTGCTATGGGGGCGAATAAGATTCTGGTGACTTCATCTTCTGTTCTTACACTTGGTGGTGTGGCATCTGTTTCTGTTACTACTTCTAGTTCTAGTGTTGGTCAGAACAGGTTGTATTCTTTGGAGTCCCATCAGGAATCTGAGGCATTACTGATGTTGTTACTGGTACATTATAGCTTTTCTCTTATGACGTGTATTGTTTGCTTGATCTAGGTTCTACC
The DNA here is from genome assembly GCF_002878395.1 of Capsicum annuum. Lineage (NCBI taxonomy): Eukaryota > Viridiplantae > Streptophyta > Magnoliopsida > Solanales > Solanaceae > Capsicum > Capsicum annuum. The sequence continues at coordinate 190,077,912 of NC_061113.1, read as the reverse complement.
CTTTCCTATGTGACTCCTTATGTAGTTGTGTCTTTAGATTTTAATGCAGAGATTATTTTGGGTTCATTTTCTATTTCTACCCCTATAGGAGATTCGATTATTTCTGAATGGGTCTATAGGGTATGTGTGGTATTTGTAAGTGGTAGGTAGACTTTGGCGAATCAGTTTGAGTTGGGTATGGTAGATCTCCATATAATTTTAGGCATGGATTGGTTGCACTCTTTTTATGCAAATTTAGATTGTCGAACCTATATAGTCATTTTTAGGTTCCCTAGTAAGCTGGAAATAGAATGGGAAATTTGTTCCTTAGCGCCTAGGGGAAAGTTTATGTCTTATCTTAGAGATCGGAGGTTAATTTCTAAAGTTGTCTTTGTCACTTGGTTAGGGTTAAAGATTCTAATTTAGATGTCTTTGTCACTTGGTTAGGGTTAAAGATTCTAATTTAGAAGGTCCTTCTTTGTCTTTGGTCCCTATGGTTAATGAGTTTCTAGAGGTATTTCCGGATGATCTTCCAGGTGTTCCTCCAGATAGGGAAATAGAGTTTGGTATTGATTTGCTTTCAGACACTCATCAATTTCTATTTCTCCGTATAAAATAGCTGGATGAGTTAAGGAAACTTAAGGTGCAAATTAAGGATCTTCTAGACATAGGGTTTATTAGTCCTAGTGTTTCCCTATGGGGTGTATCGGTGTTGTTCGTGAGTAAGATAAATGGTTCTCTTTGTATGTGCATTGACTATAGGTAGTTGAATTAGGTAACAGTCAAGAACAAATATCCTCTCCCTTAGATAAATGATTTATTTGACCAGTTACAAGGTGCGGAGTTCTTCTCTAAGATAGATCTTCGATCCGTGTACTATCAGTTGAAGATTAGGGCGGTGGATATCCCTAAGATGGCTTTTCACACTTGTTATGGGCATTATGAGTTTTTGGTGATGTCATTTGGATTGACAAATGCCCTGGCAACATTTATGGATTTGATGAATAGAGTGTTTTGATAGTATTTTGATCTCTTCATTATTATGTTTATTAATGATATTCTGGTATATCAAAGAGTAAGGTGGATTATGCTAATCATCTCCGTGTGGTGTTGCAGATCTTAAGGGAACAACAATTGTTTGTTAAGTTCTCTAAGTGTGAGTTTTGGTTGAATATTGTGACTTTCTTAGGTCATATCATTTCTAGTGAAGGGATTATGGTGGATCCGCAGAAGGTGACTGTGGCGAAGAACTGGCCTAGACCCATGACTCCATCTTATATTTAGAATCTTGGATTTAGCCGGTTATTATTGGCAGTTTGTAGAGAGTTTCTCATCGATAGCTGCTCCTTTGACTAAGTTAACTCAGAAGAAGGTTAAGTTTTCTTGGTCGAATGTGTGTGAAGGGAGTTTTTAGAAGTTGAAGGATAAGTTGACTTCGGCTCCAATTCTGATTTTTTTGGAAGGCAATGATGGGTTCATGGTTTATTATGCAACACTCGGGTTGGTCTTGGTTGCGTGTTGATGCATCATGAAAAGGTGATAGCCTATGCTTCCAGATAGTTGAAGGTGCATAAGAGGAACTATACTACTCACGATTTAGAGCTATTGGCTATTGTATTTGCTTTAAAGATATGGCAACATTATTTATATAGGGTCCATATGGATATCTTTTCTGATCATAAGAGTTTGCAGTATGTGTTCTCACAAAAAGAGCTTAATCTCAGGCAGAGAAGATGGCTTGAGCTTCTCAAGGATTGTGATATGAGTCTTTACTAGCACTCAGGTAAAGCTAACTTGGTTGATGATGCTCTTAACAGCTTGTTCATGGATAGTTTGGCTTATGTGGAAAAAGGGAAGTGGGAATCGGTAAAGGATATTCACCGCTTGGAAAATCTCAGGGTTCATTTCTTGAAATCCAAGGATAGTAGTGTGGTGGTGCAAGAAGTGGTTAGATCGTCCCTTGGTGCGGAGATTAAGGAGAAGCAAGTGTTGGGATTCTGCCTTGATGAAAATCTAGGGTAGTGTTAGTGGATAAAAGGGTGTCAGATTTTGAGATTTATCGTGATTGTACTTTACGGTACTAAAGAAGGTTGTGTGTTCCCGATGTAGACAATTTGCGGCAAAGGATCTTGGCTAAGGCGCACGAGTCATTCTATGTTGTTCATCTTGGTTTTACTAAGATATACCATGATCTCAAGGAGATCTATTGGTGGAGTGGCATGAAGTAGGATGTGGTTTATTTTGTGTCCAAGTGCATGGTATGTCAACAAGTTAAGATTGAGCATATGAGGCCTGGTGGGTTATATCAAGAGATAAGTTTCCTTAATGGAAGTGGGAGGAGATCAATATGGATTTCATTACCGATGTTCCGTGGTCTCAAAACTAATTTGATTCGATTTGGGTCATCGTGGATAGGATGACAAAGTCTACACATTTCTTGCTTGTGCAGACTAGCTTTTTGGCAGAGGATTATGCAAAGTTTTATCTTCAAGAGATTGTGAAACTACATGGGGTGCCTGTTTCAATTATTTTCGATCGCGGTACACAATTTACGTCCCATTTTTTGTGGTCTTTCCTGAAAGGGTTGGGGACTAAGATGAGTCTGAGTACGACTTTCCACCCGTAGTCGGATGGGAAGACGGAAAGAACTATTCATACATTAGAAGACATGCTTTGAGCTTGTGTGATTGATTATGGTGACAATTGGGTAGAGCATCTACCTTTGGTAGAGTTTTCTTACAATAATAACTATTATAAGAGTATTGGTATGGATCATTTTAAGGCGTTGTATGGTAGGGGGTATAGATCTTCTATTGGTTGGTTTGAGCTCGATGAGGCTGATTTGTTTGGTACAGCTTTGGTTCTTCAAGCTATGGAAAAGGTGAAGGTGATTCAGGATAGTCTCAAGGCTTCCCAGAGTCATCAAAAGTCCTATACGGATGTTAGGTGTTAAGACTTGGAGTTTACAGTCGGGGATAAGGTTTTCCTTAAGGTGTCTCCTATGAAGGAATAGTGCAATTTGGTAAAAGGGAAAGCTCAGTCCTTCGTACATTGATCCTTATGAGATTTTGCGGAGAACGGGCAATGTTGCGTATGAGTTGGAGTTGCCATCTAGTTTGATTTTGGTTCATTCGGTATTTCATGTTTCTATGTTGAGGAAGTGCATTGGTAATCCGTCTTCAATTGTTCGTTTGGAAGGGTTGGATATCTCGGATTCTCTGTCTTATAAAGAAGTCCTAATTGAGATATTGGATAGGCAAGTTCGTCGGTTGCGTACCAAGGATGGGGCTTTGGTTAAGGTTCTATGGAGGAACGACAAGATGGAAGAGGCCACGTGGGAAGCGGAAGTGGACATAAAGTCGAAGTATCCACTATTGTTTTCTTATCCTGGTATTTGTGCAAAAGGTATGTGTTCTTAAACATATCTTTATTTTCTGAGTTTATTTAAGGGAAGGTTAACACCTCTTCCTCTTTATTTTCAAACTTTGTTAAAGGGATGTTTGAGAATGCAAATGACTCTGTGTGTGGTTACCCCTACCTTATCCATCATTCGGGGATGACTGTTTCTAGTGGGGGAGACTGACGCATCCCAGGTTTAGTCCCTCAGAAAATTTCCTGGAATCTCATTCTTCAGACCCATTACGACTCATGGTACAAGCCGTAAGCTAGGGTACGAGTGGTGAAGTCCTATTGTAAGTTGACCAGTGTTAGTTGGTGGGATGGTCTCGGACACTGGAATGGATACTACTTGAAGGTATGAGTCGTAAGTCATGGGTACGAGTTATATAGGTGACTCATAAGGTGGACTGTGTTTGATCCTCTTAGTGTTACATTCTTCCAGGGATACGGATCATGGGTACGGATCATATACTGAGATTATGACTTGGTTGGATAAATCTTATACTGAATAATGTGTGATCCATGGTTGAGGATTGGTTGTGATTGGGTGGGTGTCAACCATAAGCTATGTTACGACTTGTAAGGAGATCAGTCGTGACCCTGTGTCAGGTTTTTATGGAATTTAAGTGGGGTTATTTTGGACATTTCCCTACTTACCCTAATAAGGACCCACGACTTCTAATACACTTAGGAGGTTATTTAACCTATTATTTTATTCTTAAACACTTAGAATCTCTTCCAAAACATATCATAATTCTCTCAAGAGCTTTTAGGAAAAAGAGCTAGGGTTTCAACTAAGGGATTTCCTTGGGGCTTGTCTTGGTGAATTCTTCCATCAATATTCTTCATTTAAGGCATGATTCTCTTCCATACTTGTAATTTCAATTAAGGGCGTGGTTATATGGTTGATGTCATGGTTTTACTCTTGCATGGTTTTGGTTTTGAACTATTGATTTGGGGGTTTTGATGTTAAAGGCCTGGTTATGATTTCTTATGGTTTTAATTATGCTTTCTATGCATTAATGGTGGTTTGGATAATGGAATTGCATGGTAGTAGTTTAATGGTAATGAATTATGGTTTAGGTTATCTTATGCCCCCAAGGTGTTTGATTAAATGCTTATAAAGATATGTTCATTGCATTGACTCTTTTAAATGGAACTCTTGCTTGTTTTTGGATTATGCATGAAACTATAAATGGTTTACAAAGGTTAAAGGCTAATTGGTTATGCTTGTGGAGAACATGGTAGTCTCTCAAGAGGTTAATATGGTAAATGTAAAGGGCACTGATAGTCCCTTTATTCTAAATGGTTTGGCTAAGGATAATGCATGGAAGTATGGTGGTATAACGATACCACTGGATTATTAAATAACCTTGGTTAATAAATAGATAATTGGATTGTTTGGACTTCGTTTTAATTGGGCATAAATGGCGAGAAATATAAGGTAAGCCATAGAAGGTGTCGATCCCGAGGTGATCAAAACCCAAAACTCATATTTACCAATATGAGAGATTTTCGATCACCACGTGCGAGTGTCACATTTATATTGGAGGGATGTACTAGTCATCCTAGGGTTTGTGCCTGGACGTGCGGCTATATACACCGGGACCCTTTCAACAGAGGGAGCTGAACCCATATGGCCCGTGGATGGTAGGATGGCTAAGCTACACAGCCCAAGTCAAGGTTTTAATGGCAGGATAAACCCGGTCCCTTTTCCTAGTACTTATATATATATATATATACATGGTTGTGTGCATTGGATGGTTTACACTTGATTTTGGTAACTGGAATTACTTTATCCTTACCCCGAGTTTCATGCTAGTGTTCACCCACTAACCCATCTACTGGCGGCTGTATACCTAGCTATGCAGGAACCGTACGTTCCAATCCTTCTTCATAGTACTTGATTCAAGGATAGCTTATTGGACTGAAGTGGTGAGCTTCCATCCTTTCAGAAGGCGTCATTTTATGTTGGATATTCTTAGATATTTTACTTTTTTACTGGATATTGGTTTTGTCCATGGTTGGGGGCATGTCCCAACCGGATATTTGTATTCTCTTGGATAGAGGCTTTGTGGTACTTCTGGGGGTTGGTATGGGTAGATCGGTATTGGTGTCGGGCTTAGCATTGGTATTAATATTGAGGCTGGCATCATCGAACATAATTTCTCACTATTTCATCGTATTACATTTTGGATTTGATTATCATATTATGCTTGATATTTTACTTGGTTTTGGTATGGTATGGATGGTTGGTTTGGTACGGTTAGACTTGGTTGGGTCAGTCACGGTCGTGACCCTATCCCAGAGTCTTGATGTGAACAATAACGCTATCTTTTTATATGTTCGAAATTCAGCTCATTTAAGCTGTGAAAGGTGGTTGGGTTGGGTTAAGGGGACGGTCACCTATCCTGGTTGGACTTGGGATGCACATTACGATAAGGGCCTGGTCCAGACTGAGTCAGAAAACAACAATCACCTGAAGGCTTAGGAGAAGGAGCACTCGCTGTCAAATAAGAACTTCCCCAATTTTTCTTCTTAGTCCACTGCCTACCATTTCTCCCACTGTTCTATTGGCATGCACCCTGCTATGAATATCTAAACTTTTTGCTCTGCCTCTCTCCCCTCTTCACTTGTTTTTTTCCCATTCTCCACCTATTTTATATAAACCACTAGCCTGGAGATGTCCCTATCATTATTCAACATTGCAACCTTGCATTCTAATACTAAGTCACGAGATTAACTTAAAGCAAACTTTCTCATTCGGGACCTTATATTACGTACTAATTCTGCAGCATAATGAGACAACTATTAAAGTTTTAGGGCATACTCCTTCACACTCTCCTACCCTGCTTCAAGTTCACAAACTCTTCAGCCGCAGCTTCCTTCAACTCCTACGGAAAGAACTAATCAAGAAACGAGCCTAAAAACTTATCCCACACCTCCTTCCCAGCATCATCACCCCTCATAGCTCCCTACTCCTCATACCATTGATAAGCCACATCTTTTAACTGCATAACCCTGGAAATTTTCTCCATCTCATTAATAGACCCTGAGGATCCTCCTCAATCGTAGAGCCTGTAAAGGTTTGGGGATTCAATCTCATAAACTGGCCAACCTGAGTAACCTCATACGCACTAGTAGGACTAATATGATTAGACTAAAGAGACTGGGATGCCACCAGTTGAGCAAGCATATTGATAGATCGACGAACTCTGCATTAGAGATATCTCTGTAGGGTGACCGAGTATGAGTTTCGCCAGCCCAGAAATCCTGGGGAAGATTAGTAGGGATTGGTGGTACTCCAGGTAAAGTGGTACCATTAGGAGCAGGGACCCTAGACTAGGTCTACACTCCATAAACAGGGCGAGTTCCCTCCATATTTTCCTCAGGCGGATCAAAGCTTCCAGCAGAGTTCATATAATCGTCAGATCTTTGGGGAGGTATAATTTGAAATGCAAGTAAGCCAAAAGTTAGAGAAGTTTCATGACACTAGACTCTACAGCCCAAAATAGAACACAAGAAAAGGAAACATTCCTAAATGCCTTATAGCCTCCCCCTATAAGTGTGGCGTGCTATACCCCCATAAAAGGGACTCTACTCGACACGACTTTGTGGACAACCAACGACCCTAAACCTGTATCTAATACCAAGCTTCATGACTCAAACCAGGGCCTGGTTGTGATGGGTATCTCAAGCCCACTGTAGGCCGGAGACCATCCCCTTAGACTAATATCCAGAACACAATAAATGAATACAACAAAAGTCAACCAAACATGATGATAAGAGGAATAAATGAATGAAATGTAAAATAAGAGTCAAAACAAACAACCATCCCATACTTTGTCCACAAAAGCCTCTAAAACCAGAATACCAAACTAGGTCGGGACATACCCCTAACCATGACAAAATAAAACTCATCATTCAAAAATAAGAAAGAAAACTTTCTGAAAGATGAAGGCTCACCACTTCACAACAACTCAACAAATGAACCACACCACCTTACGCCGCACAAGAGTAACAGAAAAACCCTAGAACCCTACATCATGAAATGATGCAGCATCCAGGGACAGTCAGTGGGATAAGCACTGGCATGCAACTTAGGGAAAGTGATAAAGTAATGCCATTTCCAAAATCAGTCAAAACCATATGCACATATTCATATATAGAATGAACGGATAGGGGCAAGGGTCATGAATATGAGATTGTAAAATATTAACTTAGAATGTGTAGCTCTATCCATCCTAAGGACACCCATAGGCTATATGGGTTCATCTTCCCCTGTCGAAAGGGCCCTATCACATGTTAGCCGCACAAACTGAGGAAAGCTGAAGAAGATCCAGAGACACCAAGGCTCCAACAATCCTAAAAATATATAGTTTGAACCAAGCACATGGTCATATAGACCCCCTACACCGACAAACATGGTTTTCAGTATTGGTCTCCCCCTGAGACCTCCACCTTCACGGTAAGCTACACAACCCCTTTAATCTCAAAATAAAATCATTTTGCACATAATCTCAACCATAAACCAAGGTGTTTTATATTAAGGAATTTACCACTTGGTATCGTCATACTAATTATGCTTGAAAGCTTATATAATCATGCCAATACATTCTAATTAACGAATTTCCTCCCAAGTTCCTATAAAAATCCAAAGCCATGGCTAACAAGGTCTTTGTTTTTTTATCTATTTGTCCATTAATATAATGCAATAGTTTCCAAAGTGAGTTAAATTATGCAAATTCCACATTTAAAACTAAAATCATGCAGGTGGATTGGGGTTAATGCCATTACCAAGCCAAAATTGATCAATTTAGGGAACCCATATTCCCCATTCTAAATTCCACAATAATGCACCCATTCAGTCTTAACAAAATCACCAATTTAAGTATACACAAGACATTTAAACCATTGGAAATATAATTCAAGTGATAATCATTAAAAACCCTCAATCCAATTTCAAACCCAATAATTAAATCACATGAACAATGATTAAAACATATGACATAGTATAAAATTCAAGTTAGGGATGAGATACATGCTTGAAATACCCTCGAAATTGTAGGAAATCTGAAGATTGGAGACTAGGTGTTGAATCCTTTGTAAAACCCTAGTATTCTCAAGCCTTGAGAGTTAAAGAGGAGAATGTAGTATTTTGATTTGATTAACTAAAGGTAATATTGGGGTATTTTAAGTTGTGGAGGGAGGGAAAAGACCAAAAGGACCCTAATTAAAACATGCAAGAAAAAATGAGTACAGTCATCACACCTCAGGTGATGACTGACTATGAGTCGTTACCTGAAGACCTAAAAACCTGGTACCTCACTTTTAGGACTATGTATCACTCATTATGACTCATTATCTATCATCATGAGTCATGACAAAAACTTTTGATCAATATAGAAGTCCTGTGAAGACTCACTAATATGACAATGAGTCACTCCCAATGACTCATTAGTTTCATAACAAGTCATACCTTGGACTCATTTTCACAAGACCAAAATCCAAAAAAATTCACTACCATGGTAATGAGTCTTATCTAACAACTCATTACCTATGATAACAGCTCATTAACTGAGCCATAGCCAGCGCAGTTTGGACAAAACTTCAAAATTCCAGAGCCCAACAAAAACTTGGGGCATTACAATTACTCCCTATGTTTCACAATACATCCACTAAGGGGCCATCCACAAGAATATTCCCACAGGTCTATACACCTTGTTACCAATCACATAAATTATTGAAACAACTTGCACGTCCTTTGGTTCTTCATGCACTTGCATACATTGAAGGACACTTTGTCATCATTGATTCAAAACTCCATTTCACCATATTCAACATCAACCAAAGATCATCTGGTTTCCAAGAATGGCCTCCCAAGAATGATGGGGATCTCATAGTCCATCTCATAATCCAAGACAACAAAATTGGCCGGGAAAATGAATCGGTCCACTTTTACTAGAACATCACATAGCACTTCCATGGGCTTCTTTATAGAATGATCCATCATTAAGAGCCTCATTGTGGTTGGTTTGGGGGTACCTAAACCTAACTTTAGGAACACGATAAATAGTATCAAATTAATGCTTGATCCAAGATCACATAATGCTTTTCTGAACTTTTACAGCTCAATAGTGCAAGGAATAATGAATGCACCTAAATCTTTCTTATCGCAACCATTGTGCTAAACATTATGGCATTACAATTATGGGTTACCTTGATAGTTTCAACATCCATGACTCATTTATTTGTGACCCATTCCTTAATGACTTTAACATACTCGATTATCTCTTGTAAATCTTCTAATAATGGAATATTCACCGATAGGTTGCTAAATTTCACAACAAATTTCTTTAACTTGGTATCATCTTCTTTTTTCTTAAGACTTTGTGGGAATAGGAAGGGGGAATTTTATTTGTGCAAAGGAACAACCGAAGTTTTATCTAGGTGTGGGGAATTACCCTCAACCACTTTTGAAGATTCCCCACTTTCACCATTTTTTTCAATTACCTTTAGCCTTTCAATAATTAACTTATTGGTTTTAGAACCGCATCATTAAACTTCTCTAACCACTTTTTCTTTTCATTTTCTTGTTCATCACTTTCCCTTTTATTGGGTTCTTCATCAAAATAAACAACATATTTACCTAGAGTCCAACCACTCCTAGTGACAATGGCCATGATATGAGAAACATTCTTAGGATTAGTAATTGTATCACTAAGCAATCCACCCTTTGGCCTTGCATTGAGATGAGCCAAGATTTGACCTACTTGGGTTCCAAGTTTCTTGATAGAGACCTAATGAGATATTACCATTTTATTGAGTTGTGATAAATCACTTCTCAACTCTCTCACCATCTGATTGGTTCTCTCAACACCCATTACGATACGAGCAAGGACATCTTTATTTTTTAACTTCTCTAGGTCAATGGAGCTTGACTCTCCCTTGAACTTATCATGTGGAGGTATGTACTAGTCATAATTTCTATCTTTATCCATCCATTCTTGATCTCTATCATGATCTCTTTATTCTAATATCTATCATGATCCTTTTCCTTTCAACCTTGATTCCCACCTCGCCTTTGATAGGTAGGGAGGGAACCCCCTGACTAGTTTGACAAGAAAAAAAAATTCTCCTTCAAGAGCCTCCACTTCCTCATCATCATAAGATTTTACACTCTTAGAAGCAATGATGTTAACTGCCTTTGAAGGAGCTCCCATTATATGCTATGCGAGAAGATCAAGTTAATTCATCACTTTAGACATGTTCTCATCTCTTTCCTTATCCTTTCTTATTTTCTCTTGGCTTATAAAAGATATAGAGAGAACCTCCATGACCACCTCAGTATCTCTTGTGTGGCAACCCCTACTTTGCTTGGTCACTTGATCTAATAGAGCTGCCGCAACACCATTAGTTTGTTTGATAAGAGATCCTTTGGCCACATTAACGGCTACCCTCTTATTCAATTAATCCAATTTTCTATAGAAGATTTCAAGAAGCATTTTGTTCAGGACCTCATGATTTAGGCATTGCATTATCTTATTATTGAAATGTTGCCAAGCCTCATATAATGGTTTGCTATTAAGTTAGAAAAAGTTGATGATTTTATCTCTTAGTTGCAACATCCGAGAAGGAGGAAAGTACCTATCCAAGAATGCTTTCGTGAGTTCAACCCATGAAGTGATAGATCTCGCGGGAAAAAATCACAAACATAAGAATGCTTCTCCCATAAAAAAGAATGGTAAAATACAAAAATAGATTGATTCTTAAGAAATATTAGCAATAGCAATGGAGAAAACATATCAATGAAATTATTCAAGTGTAGATTGGCATCCTCATGGGCTTAACCCACAAACAATCCTTTCATTAAAAGAAAATAAAGCATTATGCTAGTAACATCATACACTCTATTTTATTCTGACAGTGGAATACGAATAGCACTAGCTCAATCCACATATCTAAGGTGATTCTCATCTTTGAGATTTCCATTATAAGTACCGATATTACCATCGTATTGGCTAATAGTATTATTTATGCTGTAATACTAACCTAAGAAGGAACAAAAACAACAAACAATGTAAAATAAACACTATGGCTAACCCAAAGTGACTAATAACACTACAAGAATGAAAAGTATGTTCCATTCTCCGACAATGACACTAAAATTTAATGACATTCAAACTATACCCATGAGGTAAAAGCGATCGTCATTAGTATAGTAACCCAACGGAGGTTTAAGTTAAATCCATAGGGAGTGAAGACAAGGATTTCAATACTCGAAAGTGTTAGAAGTCAACTAGGAGTTGAACCATAATGCATAGTAAACAAACATGGAAGTAAAAGTAGGGGGTTTGGTTGGATGATTTTGAATTTAACAATTTTGTTGTTGTGAGAATACTATTTCAAAGCTAGAAATAATTAAAGATTAATCAAGTGGTGATGAGACTTGGAGTTACGCCTTTCTAGGTGAGGGTTCATGCATTGGTATTTGATTATTTGTCCAAATTTAGCTAGAAGTCATGGGTAGGCTAGATCTAGAGGTATTAATGTCAATTTACAAATCAAACACCAAATATCACAAATGGATTATTTCAAACACCTTATGAATGCAATAATTTTACCAATCTATGGCCTTAATTAACATCCTTATGTCTTAGAGATGCTATTAAATGAACTAATTTAAGTTATAGCTCACATCCATTCCTTACCTATATCCCCTATATCAAGGATGATATGGGTTCTAAGGTAATTAGGGTTTGCAACCCTTAATTCATAGTTAGAATATAGAATAAATGCAAAACTTGTATCAAATAGCTAATTAGAAAGATAGATAAAGAAAGCCCATGCACAAATAATAACCTATTTAAGCATAACCCTAAGATGAAGATTGACTACTCATAGAAAGAGAAAGTATAGTCATACCAAAATTTCCATCAAATTGATCCATTGAAAATGAATAGAATACAATATCTTAGCTGTAATTTCAATGAATCTTCCATAAAAACTACAAATTCTTCACTTGAAAGACCCTACAATGTTTCTTATCTCAAGAATAGTTCAACAATAGTATCATAATGGTGGAAATAACTTGAAAACCCCCATTTTGACCCCAATTTCACATTTTCCAAATTTTGCCAAAATGCCACCACACTCTTGATCTGGTTAAGCAAATCTTGAGTAGATTGAGTGAAGGTGGGGCATACCCTAGGTGCAGATGGCCTTTACCTTAGGCACAGATGATACTATTTTGTCCATTTTGGCCACCCACTTGTATAGGTGGCCTTGCGACACATCCATGTGAAATTTAAGGCTTTTTTTATTTCATATTTGACCTCCCATTGACTTGAATTGCTTTCGTATATTCATTTTTAACCTTTATATCCACAAATGAGCATTATACATGAGATTAACAACAAATCAATGGAAAAAATAATGATTTAATCTTAAAAGGTGCTAAAAAGTCATCATATTAATGAATTATTATAAACCAATCCCATGAATAACAATAAATAACACAATTGACTTATCATCTACAATATACCCCTACCATTTTCTCGCTAGTCCAAATAACTGATAGTAGTAAAAATCTACTCCAATAGAGCCTACCAAGCCCAACTTATTCAACCTCTCATGAAATCCAACCAAACTATCATAAGTATAAATACTGGGATCCCCATTGAACTATGGGGGATCCATCCTTATTAACTCTACAAACCTACTTAGTCCCTCCATAAACATAGCGGGTAAAGTCACTAATTATGGGGCAAGGCCCAATAGTATCATATCAACACTGAAGAAATTTGTAGTAGTAGCCAAAAATGTATCTTGAGTCTGAAACCCTAAAGTAGTATGTTAAATGATAGTCTGAGCCATCTCTTTAAGAAAACCAAAACCCATGCCAAGAAAATCCTCAAGCATAAATATGTACATATAAATAGGTAGTGTCTATGTTGGACTCTACCTACCCGTCTTAAGAAAACCATCAATATGAGAAACCTCTAAACCTGAGGAGACAACCCCAACCTAGCCTCTAATTGGTTCAGATGACCTAGTATAACCTCTCGCACGACCTTTGTATTGGCCATAAGATAAGGGCACGAGCTCTAAGTCTTTTCCAAAGAATAATGGGTCCTCAACATCAGTGAGAGTGAATATGAGACTTTTAAGTTGCACTTTACTATAAACACATAAAACAAAATAAAGAAATAGATTTCTTCTATATTCTTATAGCCTCTCAAGATAGATAACATAATTCTCCATATCTATCTGCATTACTTTACAAGATTTGTCTTATACTTGAGATATCACCTAAGTTATATCTCCCAAAATATATTAAGCGGTTGTCGAATCAAATATAGAACCCAAATTAGTTAGGATCAATCCCATTAGGAATAGGACAAATTTCTATCAAATGTTTGTCTAAGTAAATGGAAAGGGACACAATTTTATGTTTTTATTTTATCTTAGACTTTTTTCTTTGTGAAACTATCTAAGAAAAACCCTAGCTATGGTAATTTTGACTGTTGAACCCTAGAATTTTTCGTGGCTTTGACCTATGGCCAGTCAATCCCAAAGACTGGCCAATTTCTATCTGTTGACTCCACCATTCATTACCTACTTAAATTCTCCTTCTAAAACTATTCCAAAAGATCACGGAACATTAACAGAAAACTATGCCACCATAACCAATCTCTTTCTCAAGATGAAATCTCAAAGACTAAGCATGATGTAGTACCTATTCCTATAAAAAAGTTGATTTCAAATATGGTTTCTAATAGTAAAATAGACCAAACAAGAAGAAAATTAGATGAGCATCATTGAGAACTTACAATATGCAATAGTGGGCAAGTTATCATATGGTTTGCCTGAGCTATCAAAATTAAGAGAACAAATACCACTACAATGTAGTGGAAAGGGTGCATACAAATTTGGATTCATTTGCTATAGGCATGTTTTAATTAGATTGGAATTAATGGAGGATTTCATAAACATAATGTCTAAGAATTCTTGTTACATTACTACAAATAATGGTCAATCATATCAAATGCGTCCATTAAAATATGACTCTAACTTTAAGCTGGATAAAGAAGCAACACAAGTAGTAGCCTGGATATCCTTTACATATCTTTTTCCCACTTTCTTTATCAAAGAGTCATTGTTTTCCTTAGACTCTACTGTTGTTAAGCCCTTGCATTTAGATATTACAACAATTAATAAAACTTGTCCATGTTTTTCTAAAGTAAAGGTTCGACTAAATTTGTTGGCGAAGAGACATCGTCATGTGATGATGGAAATACAGAATGAGGCAACTAAAGAAGTTAGGAGAATAAAAGTAAAGGTTAAGTATGACATGATTCTTACTTATTGAAAAAAGTGTAAACTTCAGGGATATGAAGAACATAAATATAGAGTTCTACACCCAGAGCCGAGGAAGGAAGTTTCAACAAATAAAAGGGGAAGTGTACAGGATCATAAGGGACAACATCAAGGTAGTCAACCAGAGCAAACATAGGGGTAGAATCAAAATAATTGGAAGGATGGAAGAAGATACAAAAGGTGGCATCCTACTAATAGGAGATTTATTAAGAACAAAGATTCTAAAATATGTATTGAGAGAAAATAAAAAAAACTCTAAAGATTTCAAAAAGATATTACAAGAGGTAATCTTTTTGATGCTTTGAAAAAGGATACACATGAGGAAGGAATAAAGAATAAAGATGATTTTAGATAAAAAGAGAAGGAAATTACTACCAAAAATGGGTGAAAAATACTTTTACCTCAACAGAGAACACATTGGAAATACCTAAACCAAATCATACAAAAAACATGCCAAAGAAGTAAAGAAGCAGCAAAGGTAATAGCCTATAATAACAAGGAGAGAGTAGTACAAATAGGGAGACAGAGTCGAAGAAGAACTTGAGAGCTCTCAAGAGAAGGAAGAAAGTATTATTCCAACTGGGTAACAAATTACTTTAGTGTTTTCCATAGTACTCCAAATAATAGTCCACTAGCATCATTACCATCATACAATAAATAGGAAGAGCAATACATTGATACAACTAAAAGAAAAAACTTACCAGATGATATAGCAGATGAAGAACATGCCTTGTTGGATTCAAGACAGTAGAATCTAGTGGAAATTAAGTCATCTATAGTATAGAAAAGTCCAACAAAAACCTTACAAAAAATAGTATCTTATCAATCTGAGAGCACCATAATAATACCAAGTGAATCAAAGGTTAATAACACAAAACAAGGGGAAAAAGATGATGATAAAGAAATGGATTTTATTAGTAAACAAGTTGTATATCCCTAAAAGAAATAAAGAAGAGCAGAAAAAAGGGGAAAAAGCAAAATACAGATCACTTACCTAAAAGGGTGATACTAAAGAAAAATGTGGTGACAAATAAATTGAGTAAATGATGATAAAAGCAATTTTTTGGAACATTAGGTTTGTTAATACCCAACATGCCTTTAATAGACTCGAAATGCTTAATAACCATAACAAATATTTCTTAGTAGCTCTTATGAAGCCTTTTTAATATGTGGGGCAGATTTAAAGATTTAGAAGAAAACTAAGCATACATAGTGCTAGAACCAATATTTCTGAGAAGATTTGGTTCTTTTTGATAGATGATGTTAGCATAGAAATTATAAGTAACTTAGATTAACAAATTTCCATTAAAATATTAACTCTAGAGGACTAGAAGTATTTGTCGATTTCTATGGTCTATGCTAAGTGTACAAAAATAGAAAGAATCCCTCTATTGAATAACATCTATAATATGTCTAATATCAATCTACCATGGTTGATAGGTAGGGATTTTAATTCTTTGTTGAATGATGAAGAAAAAATAAGAGGTCTTCTATTGACCTTACAAGAGGTGGAGGATTTTTCCTTTTGTGTGAACTTCTGTGAACTAGATGAAATATTATTCAAAGAGAGCCCCTTTTACTTGGTAGAATGGCAGAACATGTAGTGATTGTATTTTTGAAAGGTTAGATAGAATCTTCTCCAATGTTGGGTTACAAAATTAGTTTTTAATATTGGAAGTAGAGCACTTGCCTAGAATAGGGTAAAATCATTCCCCCTTTTATTATAATGACCCTTAAGATCATTTTCCATATTTCTACTTATTTTTATAATTAGAGCTTTTCTATAGCTACCCCAAGTCATTTATAGCTTACTAGAACTGACAGTATGGTTACCAGATAGTTCTTTTGTTTTTAGGGCCAATTCCCTATTTTGAAGTCTTTGTTGGTTCCAAATGGCCATCGAGTGAAAACTTCAGCTGAACAACCTCCAATGCAAATTATGATTGTTCTAAAAACTCCCAAATATTGATTTTAGGATAGGAGGACTCTTTTTTTGAGTCTTGAGGCACCCACAATCATTTTGACCTATTGGTCAAAGAGTTAAGAAATTAGAAATTAGGTATGGGACCCATATATTGTCAAAACAACCTCAGATGGAAATTTTAACTATTCCATTAAGTTTAGAACTTTGAATTCATTATGGTTACATAGTTTTTTTGTGTATATAGGCTTCTGGATGAATCCCGAGGGATTGGAGGAGACTTGGAAATTTCCCAAGTCTCAGTTGTATCTGGTGTATCATGATCGCGATGGTTTGGGCTGCGATCGTGACTCTTTTGAGTAGGTCATTGGTGCTACAATCACAAGGTAAAGTTCTCCTATCATGAATCACTTGTTCAACCACAAGATTTGGTGATCGCAAATACTGGGTCGCGATAGCGAGACCCGAGCACCTAGTATGGGTATAACTAAGCCCTCTTTGCATGATTTTTCCCATTCTTCATCCATTCCATGAGAGCTAAAACCATAAGTAATAAGTTATCTTAAAATTAGTGAATGTGGGTAATTTAGGAGCTTAGATATTGATTGATTACACAATTTTCCTTTGAATTTGAGGTAAGATTCCTCTAATTTCATGGTAAATTTTCTCATTTCTTGTTCGAAAATCCCAAAACCTTAGAGGCTTGACTTTATCTCCAAATTAGCTCAGATTTTACTCATTTTTTATGGTAATGACTCCTTGAGAATGAGGGAACGTTAGGTTGATTTTAGAAATGTGATTTTTCCGCAAATGGGACCCAGATGAGAATTTGGGTAATTTTTGGAAATAAAGAAAATAGTGTAATATAGGTATCATTATTCTTGTATTAATGAGTAAAATGTGATTTTGATATATTGTCCTCTTGAGGAAGGTTATTCTATGGGAAAAGTACTGATTTAGTAGATTTTTGAGATTTCTTCAACATCTAGGTAAGCTAGGCTTTACCCTCGTTAGATTGAGCTAGTTTATAGTATTTTTATGATATTGTGTTAGATTTGAGATGAGTTTTAGGTATTGGTATGATAAATTGCAATGCTTGGGTTAGTTGGATAGTTTAGGCTATCTGTATATTATAAATTAGGTATAATTGACCTAGTTTCTCATATTTTAGGTGAATTTCCTATCTTAGGGTTAATTGAGGCTTGTTTAACATCTAAAAGTGAACTTATATACCTTAAGCATTATTTGGGTAGAATTTACCTAAAATGTAATTTTAGAGATTAGAGGTGCGCTCTTGACCCACCTTAGGCTAAGATGCATATTAGCTTTTGTAGACCTTTATACACTTGTTAGACACTTGGAAATGCTTATTGAGATAATATTGAGAAACCTTGACACTTGATTGTTATGTTGGTTGATATGGGGGTTGACGCCTATTGATTTCTTATTACATATGCTATTGATGATACTATTAATTATATTGATATAATTATAATTATTAGTATGAGCTCAGATGATGGTTATGATATTAATGATATTTACCAATTTGAGTCTAGAGGATGATTATGACATTGATGATTTATTTACCAATTCGAGTCTGGCTATTGATTATATTTACCAGTTCGAGCCCAGCTATTGATTATATTTATCAGTTTAATTCCAGCTATTGATTATATATATATATATATATATATATATATATATATATGTATGTATATTGATTTGAGTCTAGATATGCATATTATGCTGTGATGATATACTTATTATGATATGATGATATCAGGGTGTGAGATTAAAAATAGTAATTTCGCTAAGTCTGAAAATAAGGAAATGACAATAATATAGCATGATGTGAGTGGTTTCCAGTGGAATGTTGAAAATTGATAAATGATGATGGTGGGTTATACTATCTTATGTGTACTTTCTAGGCTTATGGGGGCTTGTGATGGGTTATTTATTATTTTGTACTAATTGGCGTATGGGAGCCAATTTTGTAGTTATAATTGCATGTATTGATGCTTTATGTTATGTTGTGCTATTATTTTAGTTTATTTAGATATTTGCGCACAATGATGTTGGATAAGATTCAAGTTCATTTCTACCTTGATTTGATTATGTTATCTTGCATTTTATCATATCTATATCATGATTTAGCTCAGTCGACCGATGATGGCTATTGAGTACCTATGGTTTTGGTACTCATACTACACTTTTGTACCTTTTTGGTATAGATCTAAGTATTAGTTATTGATGATGTTGATCGATGTTCGTGATGTGTTGATAACTGAAGATAGAGTGAGCTCTGGGAGTCAAAGTCACCTATATCCTTCTATCTTTCTATGTCTAGTCTTTTGTTTCACAATAGATGTTATTGACTATTTTAGATACTTAGTTTGTATTATTTTTACTAGATATTCTTGTACTAGCTCTACCAGGTCGTAGGATCAATTTCTGTACTATTGATTTATCCTTATCTATCTATGTTGCCTTGTTAAAACACAAGATATATTGTTGATTTTTGCCTATGTTGGATTTTTTTCAACAAGTTAACCCATTGCGTTAGCTCTGAGTTATAGTTTAGCTTACCTACTGGTGGAGTTTAGTAGGTGACATCATGACTCTTTAATCGGGTCATGATAAATTAGTATCAGAGCCTAGGTTACACTGGTATTATTGGTACAATAACAAATGTCTAGAAGAGTCCTACGAATCAAAATGATAACGTCCATTTCCTATCTTCGGGATGCTAGTGGACATTCTAAGGAGTTCTTCAATTCTTTCACTCACATTATGCTAAGAGTCTGAGTTGGTTTATAGAACATCTCTTTGATTTTACTCTTTTACAGATGGCCAGGAGACATGCTACTGCTTTACAAAATAAGGGTACCGAGACCGAGCCTAGGGATCCTACTTCTGTTCTTGGACAACCCAGAGGTTGTGGACTTCCTAGAGATGTGTCCCCAGTTAGGTCTAGGATAAGGGTCTTTCATTAGACCCTATTCCCGCTCCTGAGCTAGAGGTTCTTCCGCCCCAACCAACGGTGGGTCAAGGACCAGCCTAGGCTCCAACAGGGTTTATTTCTTCCTTAGTGCTATGAGATTCTTTGGTTTAACTTTTGGGGATAGTTGGTGGTGTAGCATATGATGGTGTATAGTCTATAGATCAGAGTGGTACTAAGGCAGGGGCGCAGCTTATAGCTGTGGCTCCTAGAGTTAAGGTCCCTCTTGCACTGATGGTTGCTCAGCAAATGGTCGCCCAACCTACTGTGTCTATTGAGGAGCAGAAAATATTGGGTAGATTCTTGATATTATCTCTACCTAGGTTTTCTAGTGCTTTGAACGAGGATACGTATGATTTTCTGATTGCTTGTGAGTATATGCTTCGTAATTTGGGCCTTGTTAAGACTCGGGGTGTGGATTACACCACATTTCAATTAGATTTGGTTTCTTGACATTAGTAGAGAGGTTTTATAGATTCTATACCAATTGGATTTTCTTCTTTCACATGGACTCAGTTCTCTGAGAAGTACATGCCTCAAAGCCTTAGGGATCGCCTAAAAGATCGATTCTCTAGGTTGGAGCAAGTCTCCATGATAGTTGTAGAGATGAGGCTCATTTTCATGAGTTGGCTAGGTATTCTACTTCTATTTTGGACACTGGGTAAGGTAGAGTTCATTGCTTTGTTCGAGGATTGAGACTTCCCCTTCGCATGTCCACTCAGAGTTTGGTTTTTGTGGGCAGGTCTTTTTCTAAGGTTTTGAATCACACTCTGGTGATGGAAAAGATGCGTCGTGAGGCGTAAGGGGGCAATGATAAGAGGACTAGATATTAGGGCAGTTTCAGCAAGAGTCATAGTAGTTCCCGATTTTGAGGTAGGAGTTCTTATAGTGGGTATTCTCCATGTCCATCCTATCAGCCTCAGAGTTAGCCCAATCAATTGATTTAGGCAGTTCTTTAATTATTAATGGAGGTCATTCTATTGCTAGTGATCGCCCTAGTTGGGTTAGTGGTCAGTCTTCGAGGGGTTTGTCTTTTGGCTATTCTAGTTGTGGTGGTTACTCTGGGTCAGCCAAATCTTTTGGTTTTGGTTCAGCTCAGGGAGCATGTTATAGTTATGGATGTTTTGATCATTATTCTCAAGAGTTCCCTAGTCGTGGAGCGATTGTTTCTTCAACTCAGAGTGTTTCCCTTAATAGAGCAGTTCACCCCTCAACTAGATGTGGTTCTTAAGGTTGTACGGATGGTTTTTAGAGTACTTGAGAAGGTTCTTAGGTAGGTAGGATAGGAGGTCAGTCAAGATCCCATCCAGGTGGCGGGCGTGGTCAGTTATATATAGTACCTGCTAGACCCGAGGCTAAGTGTTTGGATACTGTTATTACAGATATAATTTTGGTGTGCCATTTGTTGGACTTTGCTTTATTTGATCTGGGATCCACTTATTCTTATGTTTCTACTTATTATACTCCATGATTAGAGTTATCTCTGGATTTATTATCTGTGTCATTATGTGTATCTACTCCCGTGAGTGATTTTTTAGTGGTGGATCAGGTTTTCAGATCTTGTGTTATGATTGTTAGAGATGTTGATACTCATGCTAATATAATTATTCAGGATATGGTGGATTTTGATGTGGTTCTGGGTATGGACTAGTTATCCTACTATCATATGATCATGGATTTCTTTTCCAAGACCATTACCTTAGCTATGCCCGGCGTACCCCTCAGTTATGTGGTAGGGAGCAGTCAGTCATGAGCTGGGGTTGCGAGTCTTATCTCGCTTATATTTGTGATACCACTGTGTCGAGTCCGTCGCTTGAATCTGTTCCTATATTTTATGAGTTTCTTGATGTGTTCCCTATCGACCTACTTGGTATTCTCCCTGTTTGTGAGATTGAGTTTACTATTGATCTCGATCCTGGAACTTGACCTATTTCTATGTCACCTTACCGTGTGGCTCCTACCGATTTAAGAAGCTAAATTCTTAGCTTCAGGATCATCTGGGTAAGGGTTTATTAGATCAAGTGTCTCCTTGAGGAGCTCCTATGTTGTTCTTAAAGAAGAAGGATGGATCCATGCATATGTGTATTGATTATAGGCTGCTTAATAAGTTGACGGCGAAGAACTATTATCCTATGCCTCGCATTGATGATTTATTTAACCAGCGTCAGAGAGTGGCAACATTTTCCAAGATTGACCTGAGATCTGGTTACCATTAGTTAAAGATTCAGGCTGAGGATATCCCGAAGAGGAACCATTATGGTCACTATGAGTTCTTGGTGATGTCTATTGGGTTGATGAATCGAGTGTTCAGACCTTACTTGGATTCTTTTGTGATTGTGTTCATTGATGACATCCTTGTGTATTTGAGGAGTAGAGAGTGAAATGATGGTGATATATGAGGGTGTAAAGCTATGTTGAGATCAACTCGGGTGCCCAAGTCCTCCTAAAAAACCTCCAAAAGCTAGATGTTGATGTGCTATGAAATTATCACTCTTTCAATGCTTAAAATGATAGATATTTAGAAGTACGAACGTACTTTTATGTGGATATTATGTGTTTTTGGGTATTTTCTGGTCAAGCAAATCCTGAGAAGTAAAGTGTTGATTTGTCGACTTAAAAGGCATCTGACGAGCCATACCATAATCATGAGATCTGACCACGGTCTTACATAGTGATCGTCGCATGAACTAGATCTCAGGTGTCAAACAAATGAAAGCTTCTCACAATCATATACTGATATTATGATCATACAATCTAAATTGTGGAAAAAAGACTTAAAGACAATGTTGCAGATATTAAGTGAAGAAGATCAGATGACGGTTTCCTAGAGTTGTGCCTTAAAGTCATGATATTACTAAGGTATCAGGGATAGGAATTTCAAATTAGAAGTTTGCAAAATTTGAAGTGTAAGAGGAATAGACGAGAGGAAAGCACGATCGTACTTCGAAGCCATGAGCTCATGTTGGGCATCGTACTATCCATGATATGTGATATGAAAAAATCCATATCATACCCACAAGCACCAAGGACGATCATGGAATCAAAACATGATCGTTCCTCACTTGTTCGAAGCACCGACTCCGTAAATCTTATTCTATTTAGGATTGGTTTTTTATCTATAAATACTCCTATTGGGTCTTTTGTACTAGTTTACACTTTATTATGACTTATTTTATTGTTTGAAGGCTTTATGGCATATTCTTTTTCTTAGAATTACAAACATCAATTCTTAGGGTTTTAATTCAAAGTGAGATTTTGGAATTTTTCATCTTATCATTATAAGTTCATAATAATGTTTTAGTATGTGAATTCTTTTTATGTTCTTGCAATAATGAGTAGCTAAGCACCACAACTAGGGTGTGGGAACTATGAAAGATTAATGAAGTGGTGTTTGTAGTATGAGGTGATTCTCAGAGGATGTTTAGGCATGTATTGTTATTCTCTTCGGATTGATTGCTTTATGATGGTGAACAATGTTAGAACTTTCCTTGTCTATGCTATGGACACAAAGGTAATAAAATGGGAAAAGAGGGTTCATGACAAGACTTGGAGCTACTAACCTGCATTTAATTAGGCTTGAACCGATAAACAAGAGACTAAATTAGGATCATAGGTATGGGCTAGTAATGCAAAACCCATAACATATGAACCTTTGTACTTAAACATACTTATCTACAAGGGGTATAAGATAGTTGGTTAGATGATACAAAACTTATTAATTTTGCATATCGGACACCACAAGAGATTGATAAGTATAAAGAACTTATAGATTTATGAAGTTATTGGGGAACAAATCCTAGTCCATTTCTCATATATTAATCACAAATCCAAATAAATTAGCAATTTTTAATATTGAATTCTTTATTTAAAAGAACCCCTCTTTTACAGAAGATTGTTATTGATTGCTTAGATAGACATCTTGATTGATATTTTAACCTCTTCCCTATGGAATTGACCCCAACCTAGTGGGTTCTATATTTGATCAATGACTACTTTATGCTTTGTATAGAGGTGTAATTTGGGCATTATCAAATTTTAGGGCCATTTTGAGGGACTATGATTATGGAGGTAATTGATTGAGTTTGTCAAGCTATTGGTTTCAATTTCCTAATTTAATTTTTTGTTGTTTCTAGGGTGCACACTGGTGTAGTCTAACATACAGAGTCAATGCAATCTCTTGATTCCACTTAATATGGAACTTGAGAGAACTCTGAGAGCTAAAATAAGGATGATGAATGAAGGAGTTCATAATCAATGAGTTCTTTATGAGGGAACTTATGATTATGAAACAATCTTGAATTATCCAACACATCAGCATGATGATAAGTAAACTACAGAGCAGATCATATCTTGATTGATAGCTGAGGAGAATGCTAGGCAAGAAGTTGCTTGACGGGAAGCTAGGGAATAAAGGGTTACATAAGACGAATCAAATCGTCTAGCTGCATTTAATGATCAAGAATGAGAGATAAGATATAGAGGGAAAAAACCTTAACAATAATATTTACCTCACTATAAGGATGCAAAAGAAGATCTAGATTATTTGGAGTTAATCAAAACAAGTTCTATTATCTCACTGGAATTACCTCCAAGAACTAAGTTTAGCATCACCAGTGCTATTATGTACTTCTTGAACTTGAAGGGGGTGTTCTCAGGCCTTTCTGGTGATGATGCAAACATACCTTTGATGAAATTTATAGTGATTTTCACTTCCTATAATCTACTTGGAGTGAGCCAAAAAAAATTAAACTACAATTCTTTTATTTCTCTCTGATAGATAAGCTATATTATAGTTAGCTGAGTTACCACATGGATCGATCACTAATTGGGATGAGTTGAAGACTCAGTTCTTAGACATATTTTTTCCACCTTCCAAAATGTTTAAAATGATAGATAAGATTTATAACTTTAGGCTACTATATTTAGCGGCATTATATGAGACTTGGTTAAGGTTCAAGAAGAAGCTGAGGAGTGTTCCAAATCATAGGATGACTGGTTGAAACTTTTCTAAGATCTTTTACCAATCCTTGAATTCAAACACCCATGCTATAGCATACACTATCTAATAAGAATCGAACTACAATAACTAAAGATTGATACAAAAATTAAAGATAATAGATAATATAGATAATTACACACAAGAAAAAGAAGTAATTAAGAAAAAAAGAGTATTTTAAACTCTAATACTCTTTACTACAATCTTAATCAAACACCTAATTCTTTCGGTGACCAAGAGAGAGATGATCGACCTTTAAACTAATATTTCTAAACCAAGATTCAACACAAGTTTATCAATTCTCACTCTCAAAGGATAAAAAATCATCAATAATTAAACCAAAAATTAAGAAAATAACCTAAGCTCCAAGTATTTATAGTTTAGAGACACATTTAGGGGCAAAAAGTGACCCATTGGCAAGAAAAGGCCCACATAATCTGCTTGAGTGGATGAGAAGTGGTTGGGGAGAAACCCAAGCACATGTCAAGCACATTTTGGATTATTTTGACCTACTCTTGACATGATAGATCAGGTCCAAGGTAGATCCAAAGCGCCTTGGGTGCATGTACCTCCCAAGGGGCATTCTAGCCCCGTTTTGTATTCATTTGACTTGTCCAATTATCCTTGACCCAATCTTCAAATGAAACCCTCTTGATGGTGAGAAGATTTCTTCCGGTACCTTTCATTTTATGAACAATTATTGGATCCTTTGGAGCTCCCGGGATTGACTTTTAGTAAACGGCTTAGAGCTAATCCAAATTCTATCAACCATTCTACCTTGCAAAGAATTTGACCTCAAATTCTAGGGGTTATCATATTTTATCATGTTGACGAGTGAAAAATCGTACATATTAAAGTTATTGTGAACTTGATGTTCCAAAGGAAGGTCAATCTTATAAGCATTATCATTTATCCTTTTAATAACTTGAAAAGGACCATAACCTCGTGACATCAATTTGGCCTTTATTTGGGTTAGAAACCTATCCTTCTGGAGATGCACCCATGCCCAATCACCCGATTCAAGCACAAGCTGCTTCCTTTCCTGGTTTACCCTTTTAACCATCTCTTGATTCTTTTTCTCAAGGCTAATCCTTACCTTCTCATGCATCTTCTTCATGGTTTTGAGATTTTTTCCATCTAAGTTAATCACATATCACTAGGCAAAGGAGTGCTAACTAAAGAGATAAGGGGGCTAAAACCATAAACACATTCAAATGGAGTCATACCAATGGTTTAATGGATAACACGATTATAAGCAAACCCGACTAAAGATAGATGTTCCTTCTATGAGGCCATTTTTTATTTAACTAAGGTTCGTACATAGAACCCAAGGCCCTATTTACCACCTCCATTTGCCCACCAGTTTGTGGATGGAAAGATATTGAGAAAAGCAATTTGGTGCCAAAATTACTCTATAACAACCTCCAAAAGTGACTAAGGAACTTAGAGTTCCTATCACTAACAATGGTATAAGGAATTTCATATATTTTGACAACATGATCAATGAACAAAGAATCCACATAAGAAGAATTGTCAATTTTGTGACAAGGAATAAAATAGTCCATTTTTGAGAACCTATGAACCACAACAAAAATGCAATCTGTACCCCTCCCTATCCTAGGAAAACCCAAAACAAAATCCATAGAGATATCAAACCATGGATGTTGGGGAGTGAGTAGTAGGGTGTATAATCCTTGATGGAGAAGGCAAAATTTTGCACTTCTACAATCCATGCATTGGCCACAAATTCTAGCAATAACTTGATACATCTTGGGCCAACAAAATTATTTCTTTAGGATTCCAAGGGTCTTGTCAATTCCAAAGTGGCACATCATACTTCTATAACGTGCCTCTCTTACAACCAACTATCTTTATAAGATAGAGGGAACATATAACCTTCTTTCTTGAACAAGAAACCATCACACTTGGAGAAGGGCATAGAATCACTATCCCTCTCCCATATTTCCCTACCCCATGATTCACAATCTTTATTGATTTGAGCAAATTTGGGGTCCTTGGGATATATTGCCTTTAGACTCTCAAATCCCTTCAACTTAGAAGACACTGTAGAGATTAGCACAAGTTTCGTAGATAATACGTTATCTACCATATTTTTCTTTCCCTTTTTATATTGAATTACATAAGGTAAAGTCTCTAGGAAAGTAATCTATTTGGCATGTCTTTTATTTAAATTATCTTGGGCCTGGAGATGTTTTAATGATTCATGGTCAATTCAGATCATGAATTTCTTGGGCCATAAATAATGTTGCTAATTACCCAATGCTCTAACCACGGTGTATAACTCTAGATCATAAGTGGAATAATTTAGAGTAGCACCCTTGAGCTTTTCATTAAAGTAGGTAATAGGTTTATAATCTTGTATTAAGACGACACCTATGCCTACCTTACTTGCATCACATTTAGTTTCAAACATCTTATCAAAATTGGTTAATTACAATAAAAGGGTGGAGATAAGAATAGCCTTCAAAGCTTCAAATGCAGTGTCTTGCTCATTGCCCTATTTTAAAGGTCTATCTTTATGGATCACCTCAATCAAGGGAACAACAACTGAACTAAATCCTTTGAAAAACCGCTTATAAAAACTTGCCAACACATAGAAACTTCATACTTCACTAATGGATTTTTGCGCTGCCAAGTCTTGATGGAATCTATATTAGACTCATTTGCCTCGAATCCTCTTGAGCTTACAAAAAAATCCCAAGAATACTACTTCATTCACTCTAAAAGAGCACTTTTCTAGATTATCCTATAATTTTTCTCTCCTTAACACTTCAAACACACTTTTCAAATATAAAACATGCTTTTCAATGGATTTTATATAAATGAGGACATCATCAAAATATACCACAACAAATTTCCTAATAAACGGTTTTATTACATGGTTTGTCAACTGCATAAATGTACTAGGAGCATTGGTAAGGCCAAAAGGCATGAGAAATCATTCATATAGAGCAAACTTAGTCTTGAATGTGGTATTATACTCATCACTCGGTTGTATCCAAATTTGATGGTACCCACACCTAAGATCTATCTTAGAAAACACACAAGAACCATTCAACTCATTAAGTATACCATCCAAATAGGGAATTGAGTGGCGATACTTTATCACTATTCTATTGATGGCTCGACAATCAACACACATGCGCTATGTCCTATCTTTCTTTGGAACTAGAAATACTGGGATCGCACATGGACTCATGCTTTCTTTGATGTATCCCTTATTTAGGAGTTTATCAACTTTCCTTTGAAGCTTCTATGTGTCTATTGGATTACTTCTATAGGAAGGTTTGTTGGGCAATTGAGAACCCAACACAAAATTGATTTAATGTTAAATTCCTTAAAGTGGGTGAAATCTTTGAGGAATCTCCTTTTGGGAACACATACTCCATAATCCTAAAAAACAAGGGAAATAGAATAGGGAATAAAAGAAGTAGAGTGGTTAGTAGGAAAAGCATGGTCTAGGAGAAGAATGGATGTTTTGTTATCAAGATCCTTGAAAAGATATTTGTTCCTAGACAACATCACCATAGGACTCTTCCCTTTCAACCTTATCTCCTCCTTTTTTTATCCTTTTTATTGGTTTGGTACTCCTTTCCTCCGTGTTTCTTGCATTCTCTTTTAATTCTCTCAACTTTCGTGACCCTCATTCACTTAAGATGGTGAAAGTAGATGGAGAGTGAATTCCAACAATTCAACTCGAAGAAATACCAATTGGTCCTTCCATCATGCTTGATTGAAAATCATATTTCCATGGCCTCCTGAGAAAGAGATGACAAGGTTGCATGGGTATCACATCACAATGCACCTCATTATGATAATTCTCATCTATAGACTTACTAATTATTACACACCTCACAAAAAGTTTTGAAACCTCAAACTCTCCATTTTGAAGCCAAGAGTCTTCATTATATTTCTCTTCTTTCTCACCTTCTTTGGACCTCTCTCCATCTTGGTATTTTTCATTATTATTATATTCAAATCCTAACTCTTCTCTAAGGTAATACAACTTCTCTTCCCTAAGTATCATATTTCTATGGTTGGGACATTTACTTGCTTTATGTCCCCATTCTTGGAGGGAACCTTGGAGTGGTCTTCTATATTATCTTTTTATCATTGGAATTTTAGTCCTTGTTATTTTTTCACCTCGATGATGATTGATCTACCTCTTTATTCATACTCCAAGTGTTGGTAGATGAGTACCCCTTTGGTTTGTAAGTTGTCCTTTCCTTGATATCCCTCTCAATTTCCAAGGCTGCTCGGAAGATTTCTTCTATGGTTTTGAACTTGTGGATAGTTATACATAAGGAGATTTTTTTGTTTAACCCAACCTTAAAGTATATGATGTCATGATTCACGTTTTCATGATGCTCAAGCTTTAAGATCAATTGTTGGAATTCACCATGATAGGCCAAGACACTCTTGCTTTCTTGCCTAAAGTTATATAACTTCACAAGTAACTCATTCCTATACCTTTATGGAATATACCTTTGTCTCATAAGTCCCTTCAATACATCCCATGGGGTTGGTTGTCTATCATTCAACGCATTTCTAAATCTCTTGGAATAATCCCACCACGTATTGGCATACCCTTCAAAGTGGGATATGGAATAGCTAATCTTCTTCTCTTTGGTGATATCATTGACTTGGAAGATCCTTTCATAATACGACTCCCATAAGATATGATCTTCGAGATCACTCTCTCCCTTACAAGTTGGAAGACTAACCTTGATTGAATTGATACCCATATCTCGATCCCCATTACCTTGTTATTTTACTTGATCATAACTCGAGTTCAGTTTCCCAAGTTTTCTCTAACATTATGTGCCAGAGAAAATCTTTCTCCTTGACCTTAAAACCTCATTTATCCGTTAGTATACCTTTTATTTTATCTACCAACATATTTGCTTCATCGAATGCTCCAAACTCCTCTTTTTTGCTCTTCTCTTTCTTATTCTTCTATTTAGATGGGATGGTGTTGGTTAATGGGTGACTAGAATGGGGAAATTTGGTTCAGAGAAGGTTGGCGTATTTGGGTTTGATCTTATTATTGTTGTGTTTAGTTGAATTGAGGTTGGAGTGGCCAAAAGGGATTTTAATTTTTTGGATATGTAGTGGCTTGAGGAATGGGATCATGTGCTTGTATTGGTGGATTGATCATTTAGTAAAGGTTTTCTTAGGAAATGGACACAGGAGGATTTGGAGCATGCCTACTAGTCGATGAATGGTAGTGTTAAAACATGGATAGGTATGAGTTTAGTCGACCTTCCATGATATCCACTCTTCCACCGATATTGGACACTCCCTTCAAGTGAACCCACCTTAAGTTCAAGTGAATTTATCTTAGCGTCCATGGAATTAATTTTTTCGTTAAGAGTCTCAATAGCCGCTAAAATAACACTTTTTGAGTGGTTTTCCATGGTTTGTGAAGTTTTACCTTCTGTAGCCATTGTACCTATGAAGAAATACACACAAAAATAACAAACACGTTAGCATTGGAGAAATTAACCTCACAACTCTTCACACCTCCATTTATCTCACACTTGAATCATAAATGTTGAAAGATGGTTTATACTCTACGTGGTAATTGAGGTGTTAAGTGCTACTCTTTATCAAATTGGATTCTTGTTTGAAAGACTCAAATAAATGTGTAAGGACTTGGATCAAGAACTAACAACTATTTGGAAAAGAGAAAAGCTTAAAAGAAGTAGGACGTTGAAAGAATTCAAACTCAAGAACTAATCAACAAACTTAGTAGGTGAATTACTAGTTGTTGAGTAGTTTAAGAATCAAGGAATGAGTTTAAGAATCAAGAAATGAATTAGATGAATCAAAACTAAGCAAAAGTGGAATTAGAGGGCTTCAAATGTGTTTTGAAGCTCGAGATGGATAGGGAGAGCTTGATCTGTATTTAGGGACATGTTGTAGCAAGTGTGGAACATGTCCAGCACTCTATGGATGTAGGATAAGGCTTAGATACTGGTTAGATATGTATTTGGTCTGCTGCTGCAGTTCCAACATAGACCAAGGGTAGATAGGGTGCAGATCAGCTGCCCAGCTCTCTTGGAATAGCATTCTATTGGTCCCCCTTTGCCCTCTTCTCTTGGAATATGCCCAACACTTTTTATTTCTTCTTTATGGATCAAACAACAACTTTTAGCTGAAAATCCACCTTGAAGATAACAATTTCTCCAAGAACACCAAGGACACTAACTTTTCCAACTTCTTCTCCTTAGCTCGGAATAAGTTGAAACTTCGAATCTTAGCACTTTTTAACCTTCTAAACTCATTGCAAACATCATTTAGTTAAAATTCTTCACAAAATCTTTAGATATTTAATCCACATCAAACTCCTTCAACCCAAGCTTTCAACAAGGATAGAAACTCAATAAAGCTCCGATTTGACTCAATTTAATTTATAACCCGAATAGTGTTAGAGAACACAAATTTAACACTAGAAATACAAGAAAACACAAAAGTCAAAAACTCAAAATTTGAACTAACCCTAAAAACATGAATTGTAATTTTTTTTTATGATTTTTGATTTTTCAAGACGTTTAGACCCAAGATTGACTTTGTGGGAATGAAATGAAGCTCGAATATGATACTAAATGATAAGAATTGAACTATGGAAACTAAAGATTGATACTAAAAGTGAAGATAATCGATAATATAGATAATTAGACACAAGAAAAAGAAGTAATTAAGAATAAAAGAGTATATTAAACTCTAATACCATCACCTAAAATCTTAATCAAACGCCTAATTCTTACAGTGACCAAGAGGAAGATGATCTCTATCTAAATCGACATTTCTACACAAAGAATCAATACAAGTTTACCAATTATCTCTCTCAAAGGAGAAGCAATTATAAATAATCAAACCAAAAACTAAGAAAATAATCTAAGCTCCAAGTGTTTATAGTTTAGGGCTAATTATTACATATTTAGGGTCCCAAAAGTGACCTACTAGCAAGAAAGGGCCTACAAAATATGCTTAAAAAGATGTAAAGTGGTTAGGGTGCTCCCCAGTTGCATGTCAAGCATATTTGGAACTGTTGTGTCCCTACTCTTGACATGCTAGAGTAGGTACAAGGTAGATCTAAAGTGCCTTGGGTGCATGTCCTTTCTAAGGGGCGTTCTAATCTTGTTTTTCATTCCTTTGACTTATCCAATGATCCTTGACCCAACTTGACTGCAATTATGATCAAATGACACCCTCTTGATGGTAAGAAGACTTCTTCAGGTACCTTCCACTTTATGAAAAATCATTGGATCTCTTAGACCTACAGGTTTTGACTTCTAGTAAATAGCTTTGAGCTAGTCCGAATTGTATTACTATCACAGGTGGGGCGTTCATTAGTCTACATTGGATTATGCTTCTGAGATTTTATATTGGTTCATAAAAACCAATCAGGGTTGGAATACTATTGATGCTATCAAATACACAAGAACTTATATGATTGAAGCATCTATAGAGTAGAGAGCACTCGATGAATCAGTAGCCCAAGAGGTAGTGTAACTGTGAACAAGGATTGGTTTTTTTACTAAGCAATTTGTAGTAGCGGGAGAAAAAAAGTTAATGTTGTTGGTTTGCAAGGTAAGGCACTTAGATCTTGATTTGAAGAATAAAGTAACCTCACCAGCTAGGCTTCTATTGAGAAGCATCTAGTCTTGAAGCTCAAGGCTCTTCCATCCCATCTTCGTTATGCATTTTTGGGAGCTAAAAATACCTTTCTAGTTATTGTTGGAGCTTATTTGGTATATTGGCAAGTTAAGACTTTGGTGTTTGTTTTGAAGTAGTTCAAGAGGACCATTGGATAATCCATTTCTACCATCATTTAAATTCCACTTGGATTTTGCATGCACAAAATCCAACTGAGACAAATTATGTGTAAAATATTAAGGATCAATAAAGACTAAATACACCTAGGCAAGAGGTAGTGAAGAAGGAAATGATCAAGTCATTGGATGCAGGGGTAGTTTATCCTATTACAGATAGCAAATAAGTGAGCACGGTCCAATGTGTGCCTAAGAAAGGTGGAATCAAAATGGTTCCAAACATGAAGAATGACCTTATTCCTATGAGGCCGATCACTAGTTGGCGTGTTTGTATACACTATAGGGATTTGAATGCATAGATAGATAAGGATCACTTTCCAATGCTTTTTATGGATCAGATGTTAGACTATCTTGTTGGCAGAGGATGGTATTATTTTTTGACAGTAATTTGGGTTACAATCAGATTTCTATTTCTCTCAAAGATTGAGAAAAGACCACTGTCACTTGTCATTTGGGACTTTTGCATTCACTAGTATGACTTTTGGTCTTGTAATGCACGAATAACCTTTCACTATTATATGATGTCTATTTTTTCTAACATGGTTGCGGAAACTATTGAGGTATTTAGGATGACTTCTTGGTTATTGGTGATTTATTTGATGATTGTTTTGTCAAATGATAACACATGTCTCAAGACATTTTGAGTGTCTGAAAGAGAAGTTGATTTCAACCCCTATTATTGTGTTTCCCGATAGATCCATGCAATTTGAGGTTATGCGTGATGCTAGCGGCATGGCACTAAGATAAGTCCTAGGCCAATGGCGAGATAATATCTTACAACCCATCTACTATGCTAGCAAAACGCTAAACACTACTTAAAAAAATTATAGTATGACCAATCAAGACTTTATTTTGTTGGTGTTTGTGTTGGAAAATGTTTTTATCTTTATTTCTTGGAATGAAAGTAATAATAAATATAGATCACACAACTTTTAGGAACTTGATGGCAAGAAGGATGCAAAACCGAGGTTGATCAGTTGGGTACTATTATTGCAGGAATTTGACTTTGAGGTCAAGGACTGAAAAGGGACTGAGAATCAAGTGGATGACCACTTATCACTCCTTAAAGAAGAAGCCTTGCTAAAACTAAAGGATGATCTTGAGATTGATGATACTTTTTGGGATGAGCACGTATTAGTCGTATCTTAAGATTTGATTCCATAGTTTGCAGATTTTGGAAACTATTTGGTGAGTGATATGGTTCCTAAAGATCTATTATTTCAAAAATATATGAAGTTTATGCATGATGTGAGGATGTTCTTTTAGGACGTAACATAATTCTTCTATATTTGTGTAGATGGAATAATTTGAAGATGTGTTCCTAAGGTTGATATGATGAGTATTTCAGAGGTATGTAACTCCTCAACAGCTGGGGTCCATCATAGTGGTGCAAAGATAGCACATCAGATCTTGCAATATGGGTACTATTATCCTACTATTCATAAGGACACATATGACTATGCAAGGCTGGTGACCAATGCCAAAGACAAGGAAACATCTCATAAAGGCAAGAGCTTCTAATGACTGCTATTTTAGAGCTTGAGATGTTTAATGTATAGGGTATTAACTGTATATGGCCCTTTGTGAGTTCTCATGGTATAAAGTATATTTTGGTGGTTGTTTACTATGTGTTGAAATGGGAAGAGTTAGTTGCACTTCCAAAAAACAAAGGGAAGAGTGTCATAACATTCTTGAGGAAGAATATATTTTTCAAATTTGGTACACCATGGCCATCATAAGTGATGGAGGTTTGCAATTTTGCAATTGTCTATCCAAAGTCTTGCTTGAGAAATATGGTGTGAAACATAAGATGGAGAAACCTTAGTATCCTCGTACAAATGGGCAAATTGAGGTCTAAAACCATGAGATCAAGTCTATTTTGACAATAATTGTGAATGCCAATAGGACGGACTGGGTTAGAAATTTTGATTACGCATTATGGGCTTACCAAACAACGTTTAAGGCTCCTAATGGTGTGTCTCTATATCAATTTGTGTACATAAGGCATTATAGTCATTGAAGAGGTTGAATCTGGAGTGGAATTATATGGCTAAGCTAAGACTAGAATAATTGAATATGATGGATGAATTCCATCTCCATGCCTATAAGATCTCAGCCTTGTAGAAAGAGAAGGTGAAATTGTATCATGATTACAAAATTGAGAAAAGAGAGTTCACTGCGGGCGATATGATATTGCTATTTAATTCAAGGATGAATCTATTTATGTGTAAGTTAAAGTTGAGATGGAAAGGTATGTATAGAGTGGTTACAATGTTCCCCTATGGTGCAATTAAGATAAAAAATAAAGAGGGTCTGAGGTTCGAAGTGAATAGACAAAGGGCGAAACACAATCCAGTAAGGTCAATGAGGTGAAAGTGATAAGTGAAATAGATCCGGTTGATGGTTGAGAAATTAAACACACCCGAATCATGCCATAATGTTAAATTAGACACTTCACAGGAGGCAACCCATGGCCTAATTGGTGAAGTCTGAGTAACTAATCAAGCCATATTGTGTCGCGACATTAAATCAAGCACTACTTGGGAGGAAACCCAAGGATTTTTGTACTTTTTAATTCATAGGTTAATGGGTTCAACTTATGCAGGGACTATGCAGATAAAAAACTGAAGAACAAAAACTAGTACCAAACCTGCAAAAGGGTTGCATGGCCGTGAGAAGGACACACAGTCGTGGGTTCAATCGTCTATATGAAGTCAAAAGGAATTTTTATAAAGAGTTATCCTATTATTGGTCTCCACAATTGTACCTAGAAGTCATGATTGTGGTATCAATCATCTAATTAAAGTCATTAAAAACATATCCAAAGATAGAACCTACAAATTTAAGGAATAAAAGATACCAAGATCATCCTTAAGCTTTGTATTTTCCCAGTTAAGTTTTCTAAATCTCCTAGTATGAACACATACCACAATCATGGTTTGATTCCACGATCGTAGGTATGAGTCACCTATTGGGTAGAACTATTTAAATGAAAGTCGATCCTACCCGACCCAACATGATTTGAATTGGTTAAACCTTATATTTACCATTGACCCAATATACCTTCTTCTCCATTAAAACACAATTCCACTTATATGGTTAAGAGGGCAAAGAATTCAAAATTTCACCTTTGATCCATGTGCATTAGTCCAAAAATTAGCTACTGAACACTCCAATCTTTCAAAAGCATTGTAAGTATATTGATCATGAATTATGATAGAATCTATATTTGAAAGTGATGAGTAATAAGCATTTGACTGAGTTTGAATGGAGTAGAAATCTTCTCTAAAAAAGTGTTGTGTGTCATTGTGGTTCAAATGGGCAAGAAATTGGGGGAAGTCTGAGTACCATTTTTTCTTAAAAAATATATTCAGTTAGGATTAAAAATAATAGTTCAATCTTTTTTTTTGGAACTGACAAGTGTCAATGCACACTCCATGACACAACCGATGATCATGGTATTAATATATGATCGTGGATAGGTGTCACAACCCGGCCCGAGGACCTAGCCTCGATGGGTATCCCGAACCACACAGGCCCGAGATACCCCTGCCACTCCCCAACCCACTAGTGATATTGCCCGCTCTGGGCCCAGGCTCGTACGGCTTTAAAACGCATCACTAGGGAGTAAGGCTTTCTCACTTATATACCCAGCATCCCTCCTGTGTTTTGTCGATGTGGGACTCCTTCCTAAATTGGGTTATCACATACACCCCCCTTACAGACTCAGCGTTCGAGCTG
This sequence comes from Capsicum annuum, assembly GCF_002878395.1. Classification (NCBI taxonomy): domain Eukaryota; kingdom Viridiplantae; phylum Streptophyta; class Magnoliopsida; order Solanales; family Solanaceae; genus Capsicum; species Capsicum annuum. The sequence continues at coordinate 190,041,640 of NC_061113.1, read as the reverse complement.
AGGTTTGCCCCACCAAATGGGATTTGCTGACACTCAGGACTGAGGTTTGCCCTGCCTTACCGGGATTCACCTACACTCAATTTGAACTCTGGCCCACATAGTTAGGGATGACACAGAAGTGGATCTGATACCATTTTTGTAACACCCCAAAATTGGGTCCCGAGATGTCACACGGTGCTTAGGATCACAAGTGACCCCAATCTAACCCTTCTACTGGCATAACTCATAAGCAACTGAACAAAAAGTATAAATCTATACAAATCTGCGGAAAATAACTCTTTTCTGAATATGATAGATACAAAACTAAATTTACAAGATTACAACTCTACTTTTACAACCAAAACTGAAATGGAATACATCAACTTCTAACGACTTTCTATGAAGCCTCTACTAGTATTGACTGTAGGTAGACGGGTCATGACTCCCGACTAACCCAACTCAATACGACTGAATACAGAAAATACAACACTTCTCAAACTGTATAACTAACTCAAGTCCTTGAATCAAAAAGACTCATCACCTGCTGACTGGATGCCGCGAACTGACCAGATCTGAAGATGTACACTATACCTTGTACCTATATTCTAAGAAAATATAGCCTACATATGAATATGTGGGTCAGTACTATGAAAACTTACCAAGCATATGGGGGTCAATGCATATATAAAATAATATCTTAATATCATCACAGTTTATAAAATTATGCATGCTGATATAAATGACTCACTTAACTCAAATTAAAATCATCATAATCATAAGAGAGTAAAATATATCGGGTGAAACATGTGAGTCATCATAATAAATCTCAATTCACTTCCATCTCAATTCCAAATCATCAAAGCAATCAAATCTCATAATAATTCTCTTTGGAATATATGTTCATTAAATCTTTCGAAAACAATGACTTTCTCAAACTCAGTCTTTCAAACAAATATGTTTTCATCTCAGATAGAAGAATAAGACTTTTCATATTAGATAAGATAATACACACACACATTGGGAGTCTCTTACAACCGACATAAATCATGTGAGCTACATAGAGTCTAATGTCTAACCCACGTTGGGGAGAGCTGTCCTATCCTTGCCATCGGAGTAGGACCTTAAATCATCAATCCAAACACTAGTGATCACTATATAAATCAGCCTCAGGCTCACAACCTACGGGGGCATATAGTTCTAGGGAAGTACCAATCCTGCTATACCTCTCGCTCAATGCTAAAGACTACTCCCGGACTTTGCTCAGATCTTTTCAAAAGAAAATCCACAAATAAATAATTCAACAATTCACAACGTGAGCCATCATGCTACCCTTTTTATAATAATCAATAAAAGTGGATTTCTTTTCTCATCTTGGGTTCAAATCAACCCCTTTTTACAACCAAAAGGTCAAAGCTTCATTATCATCTCCATTCATTTAAACACAAAGTGTTTATAACACATGATTTCTAAAAAAATGACAATCTCAATTAGAGTTCAAAACTCATGTCTCAACATCATATGAAAATTTATCAAGGTTCAAGCTTTACATTGTAAACATATATAAATTCCTTCAAAATCTAAAAATTTAGCCATAAGGAACAAAATATCATCATTCTCATATAATTTCACTTCTAAAATATCAAAAACATCATAATCTAATGATAATCAATAGAGGATATAAATTCATGCTTCAAAATCATAGTAAAACATATAAAATCCATAACTTCATAAAAGAAAGTATTTTTGGGCACAAGAACGAAAGGGTGTTCTTGTTGAAAACCCCCACATACCTTAAACTCTAAGCTTTGAATGACTTTTTGAATGACGTAATGCTATTCATGAACTTTTGGGTGTCACTCATAGCCTTCGTAACAGGGATTCCGAATATGTAAAAATTATAGAATTCTCACGGTTGCATCTCTAGCTATTGGGGTTTGTATGTTGAAACCCTAAAGGTTGTTCTTGTTGATTTTGAGAGAAAGTAAAGTTATTTTGATGTTGTGGGAGTTTAATCCCGTGTTATAGACATATATAGGGGTGTTTTTGGCACTTGGAAGTGAGGTATGCAGCGCACAACCCATGGCAAACCTTAAGGTGTGCATCGCACACCTTATGGAAGACATTTAAGTGTGCCTCGCACTCCCAATCGCACACATTTGATTGGGCGGCGCATTGCCCATCGCACACCCTTACTGCCTCTCACAAAAATGGGTATAACTCTTCGCTCGGGTATCGAATTTTTGCAAAATTGGTATTGTTGGAAAGATAATTCAATTAACAATTTAATAGGTCTTGGGATGAAAAATTCCATTTATATTAAGAGATATTCACATTTTAAGTTTACCCTTGTAGAATCGAATGTCAAACTTTGGATGAATCAATTGGTCTTAGCTCAACCTTGTTCTATGTCATTGCGATAAACATTTTCCACCTCCATATACTAGGATAATGGTCATGCAACTTGAATTCACATGAGAATCACTTGGATTAGAGCTTAGACGCACATGAACGATGGTTAGAATTCTAGCATGAAAATATGGGGTATTACATTATCTCCCCCTTGGGAACATTCGTCCTCGAATATGGATAATTAACCTGAAACATAGAGGAATAGTAGTCTTCAAGCTATCATGTGTAATTGATAGAACTGAATCACTGGATCTCAAGAATAATGAGCAACTGAACTGGTCTGCAAGTGCATGAATTCTCAAGAAAAATAACTATATGGCTAAGATAGAAACGAGAGTGTCAATTTATGAGTAACCATTACTTTGCACTGGATGTAATCTCATGAGAAAGGATGAGAGGTTTATGACATGAAAACTTGGGGTATTACAACATCCCCCTCTTGGGATTGTTCTTCCCCAAATGATAATAATTTGATGAAAATACTAAGAAGAGACTGTGATACTACATAGGATACCTACGAACTTAATCATGACTTAATATCTGAAACTGAAACTGATGCATGAACTGAGCTGAATTCATAATTTAATTAGATAGAAACACATTGCCTCTTGGAATGTACATACGTATAAGACTGCGGATAGTAAGACTAGCTGAAAAATTAAGAATCTATAAGAGCTTATCTCCTTGCTTGCTAAACTAGATTACAAGCTATATAGAATGGATCATACTGACTACCCATACTCAAATGGAGTATTTCTTTAGCACTTTTCTACGAAATTCTATTGACACTAGGGAGCAAAGAATTTTGGGCGTTCTCTGAACAAGACATTTGACTAAGGAATTACAACATTGATATAACTCTACAGCATGGAATATAATTATATAAGTCATAAACCAGGATAGGATTGCTAGGTCGTAGGCAACACAACTTCTTACTTTCAAGCTTAGCGTCACTTCTCAAATGCTCTTTCAACTATACTATTCCCCTTAAATACCATACTCATTTGATTCAACTTATAATTCTCATATTGGCACTGCGAAATCTTTCTAGTAAGGTCTAAACTAAACTAAGTTCTCTCACATGATCAAGCCTAACACTAATTCACAAGATACAACATGCCAAACCATAATACTAGTCTAAACCACAAGGTTCATTATTCTATATCTTCTTAGAGCTCACACCCTAAGCATAACATGCCTTACCACTTCAATGACTAATTTAAAACTCTTGATATGGATTCACTAGTGTATATTGCATTCATCATCTTACACCCAACATGACATTCAAGCCTATCATTAAAAATCACATATAACTTTAAGGCAAATACCCCTAAAGGCATTCTTCGCATATTCTCTAAACCTTTATCAACAACAATTTTCTTGCACTATTCTTAAAAACATACACACAATTTCTAACTAACCATGACATGTATCAAAGACTTGGCCTCAATCTTACTTCACACTTTAGCCTTAGATAGAAAAGCATAAATAACCTTTCTTAATGAGGGTCATCAACTCTCTCACATATAAACCATTGCTTATCCACTATCATCACCACTATCTTAACATATGATGAGGTCACCGAAGGACTAACACATATGAACCAGAGGCATAAAAACTACAATACATAACATTAACACTTATCTTTATCCGGAGGAATAAAATATCAAAGTCATGGATTCATTAAAGAAATCTAAGCTGAGGACATGCATGATATAATGCGAACTTCACTAGTATCATGAGTTTAAAAACTGGTCATACTCTGAAACATGAGTTTATACTTATCATGAACTATTCAACATAAGACAGGAGTTCATAGATTCATAAGAGATAACTCGAATCACAAAGTGAAGCTGTTACATGCTTGCTAGAAGATGAGAATGGGCTTGAGCACACATGATAGGTATAAGCATATGCCTGTGGCATGGATTTGTCAAGAAAGTGATGGATTTGGTGTTGAAATGACTGAAATCCAAGGAATAATCTAGAGTAAGCAAGGATCACTATCTCATCATAACTCATTAGTGACATGTATCACAATCTAATTCTCAAAACTCGATTTGGTTATTCACTAACAATCTCCCCCTTAGGTCAAAGTTGGTATTCTAAGTATGATGGTCTACTCCATATCCTTGAGATTAAGCCATAATTTCATCATTCTATTATCTACACATAAATGCTAAAATCACAAGAATAAACTAATTTCAAACTTACCGACTTCATTCTTGAACAACCCATCCAGATGTCATCCTTAATTCCTAGCTTCAATAATCATCATCAAAGACTTACACTCTCATTTGCAACCATATCTACATCTCTAATCACATAATCATAACCTACCAAGATCACACTTCTATACTTATATTTTTCCTAAACCATGAGAATAAAATCATACTAAAAAGACTCCACATCTTCAATCATAACTCCTTAACTTAGCTATCAAGAACAACATAAATTATCTAACTAGCCTTTCTCCACCTAGCAACTCAACGTTTCTACTAACCACACAATATGCAATAATCCTAAAAAAAATAATGCAGCCCCATAGAACCTTGGGCACACCTCTACACCATACTTAATTACGAACACATGATCTTATACTCTTGCATACACTGTTCAGGCCTACTAAATCACCTCCATATAACTAGTATCAACAACCGAACCATCAACTGTTCAAACATAATGTCTAGAGCTAAACATTATTTACAACCCAATATCACACACAATTTTCACTTCAAAACTATAGAACATAGCATTAAGAAAAACTAGTACACAATGACAATCGATCATAATCATATGGCCTATCTTATTCATAATCTATTAACACATCCTCCTTCTTCACATCATTACTATTTACCCATCTTCACACCTAAATTACTTTCATAGCTCTATAAATTTCAACTAAACTTCCTCTTGAAATCCCAGGAAAGCCTAAATTAACAATACTCAACCACCAAGTACTTCCATCAAAACCTATACTTTCCTAGCACAACAAATACCATCAATAACTCTTTTCATTCTTCAAGCAAACAACAATCCACCTTAACTAATAATCTCCTTCTCTAACTTCACTAAACTAACAAACAAGGGTATATCACTTTATTACTAATTCAATCATAAGCAAAAATTCAACTATACATATTCAATAAATCGCCCTTACCACCATTCTTCTCACTACACTTCTAAACCCATAAGTTCAACTAACACAAGACTTTCAACTAAACGTTACTACTTTTGTCACTACACAGAAACCCACACTTTCAACTAATACCAGAACAACAAGATAAACAACAAGTTGCTAGTAAATCAAAATAGGCCTCACACGGCTTCACTAGACTTTGGTTTTGTGTTTTGATTAAGAAAATTATATGAATAACAAAGCAACTATGCTAGTGAATTGAAATAGGCCTCACATGGCTTCACTAGACGTTTTTTCACAAACATAATGATAACAAGATAACATAATACAAGAGATAGAAACTTGACACACAACATTCAACGATCTAAGAATACGCCTTACTCTGTCTTAATTAAATAACTCATAAGAACGAGGGCATAACTTAAATTTGAAGGACTTATAACACATTAGAAGGTTCCTCTCAAGCCACTTTATGAAACTTCTGCCAGGAAATATAAGAGCATTATCTGGGGAGGAAATTGGAACTTACCAAATATTTTACCTTAAGAACAGTACATAGATAGAGAAGTATAGATTATCATTATGGATTCTGAGGAGAAATTTGAAAGCATATCTGACTCGGGCTTAGCGCATAATTTCTACAGGCTTGATAAAACACTTCAGTTTTTGGAACTCAAAAGTACTGATAGGATACTTTTGTAGCTCTCTTACAATTCCATAACTATCTATGGAGAATTAAGCTCAACTATTTCTGATACCTTGGAAATAAGGTAAAGATGGCCTGACTAGAGTAAGATAAGAATCTATATAAGTTTCTCGGAGAACTTTTCTACAGCACTATTTAAGACTTGAAAGAATAGAGATATTTCCTAAAAGCCCTGTAGCCTCTCGAAGAAAAATACAGACGTCTCCATACCATTCCGCAAGACTCTACTAGACACCCTAGGACACTTGAACTCTATGCTCTGATACTATTTTATCATGACCCGACCCGAGGCCCTGGCCACGACGGGTATCCTGAACCACACAGGCCCGAGATACCCCTGCTACTCCCCAACCCACTAGTGATATTTTCCGCTCTGGGCCCAGGCCCGCACGGCTTTAAAATGCATCACTAGGGAGTAAGGCTTTCTCACTTATATACCCAACATTCCTTTTGCGTTTTGTCGATATGGGACTCCTTCCTAAGTTGGGGTGTCACACTTCTAAAATGAAGTTAAGCCATACAAGTATAATAAATGTGGAAAGAAACATAATGATGCAACCCTAACTCCCAAAACTAGGTTTCAATAGTATAAGAATGTATCTAGTACAACTCAAATCTAAAGAAAACATAAGATATCCAAATACAAGAGAAACTCTGTCTTTAAATAAAAATAAAGACATAGTCTTTAGAGAAAGGTAGCAACAGACATCTGGATGCCTAAATATCAACAACTACCTTGAAAGCTCGAACAATTGCCTGAGTCAACCAATGAGGGGCGCACCCAAACCTGAATTTGAATAGAAAGGGTACAGAAGGAGTGAGTATAGTCCACTTATACTTAGTAAGTATCATAGGCCGACCGAGTAAAGTAGAAAATAAAGTCACAAAATACATAGTAAGGGCATGCCCCCTACAATAAAAAATATACCACAACGATATCCCACACCGCTTACACTAACAGTTCTAATATATCACAAATACACCAATAACACAACAAGTAGAATACAAGTGTACATTATATCACATGGAAGTAGAAACAAAAAAGAACATATATATACAAGATGGTCAAGTATAAATAACAGGATATAGAGCAATTAGACGTATAACAAGTCAATAAGAAAATTCAATCACAACATCAACATAATAAAGCAAGTGCAATGTTTAAGATGAGCATTTTGCGGCTTCTGCTGATGATAAAAATGTACGAGGTTGTCGCACAACCTCCGTATACACCCACGGAGTCAAACCTTCTCAATGTGGGACCCATAGAAGGTTTTTCAACCCATATACTACCCTTCATACTCCTATAGAAGCAATCCTTCCCGACTAGGACCCATGGAGGGTTCGTCAACCCATATACCACCTATATCCATGACTCTGCTCCGGCAATATCAAGTATTTCCAGTATTACAGTGTTTCTAGTATTATCAATATTTCCAGTGTTTCTAGAGCACATATATAACATCAGACACAAATAAAGTACACATACATGACAACAAGTTTATATAGAACAATACAACAAACAAGTGAAATAATGTTTGTGATGATATGAGGATGATGATGCAATATTTACAGCCAATCACAACCGCAACCAATTCACATGATCTATTTTAACAATCAATCCATAATGTTACATTTTCACAACCACATTAGCCAATATCCACTCATTATTTCCACCATCCATGAATTTTCATATGTTCATAAGCCTACAAAGTACAAATATATCACAAAACACCAAAGGTTACCACAATAGGCATTTCTAACAACACAATACAATTATTCATATGTATTCGAGGCTATCAACATCACATAAGACCCCACACGGTCACACTTATCACGTAATATCCCATATTCAATAATTACAGAATATATAGTCCCCTACAAGGACACAACATATAGATTGCCATATTTCATGATTAGTTCCCACTCTTAATATGAATTTTAGTATACAAATTAACTAACCAACCTAATTTAAAGAGTTAAGCCATAACCCACCTTGAATACCAAAAATTGGGCCACAATACTTCAACCTATGACCTGACCTCTCACAAACAATCCCTAAATTAACTAAAACCAAGAAATATAGAATCTACCCATCAAAACAAAGATAAGGATGCCCATATTGCCTACTTTTAGTTTGAGGTGAAAACGCACCTCCAAAATGGGTTTTTAAAAAAGAAAGACAAAATTAAAATTTTATTTCAAAAATGTGTTTCCCATGTGTTTAGGAATCTACAGTTGAAAACCCAAGTCAAATCGAATTAAAAATGAGGTTCATATAAAAAAAAATATTTTAACCTTTACCGGGTAAAATCTTTAAAATCCATTTTAAATCCATGAATCAAAGTTTTTTTGGAGGTTAAATTGAGGAAAAAAAATGGTTATAGGATTAGAAACATTATTCAAGTGAAAAGAAATGAAATTTAGGGATAAATCAAGTAATAAGGTATTTGGAGTATTGAACAATTAATCAAGAAATTTGATAAAGAAAAATTGTTAATCTAGCTTCCCAAGCCCCCACAAGTTTCACTTTTAAGCTCTCACTCTATTTTAAGGTCTAGCTCTCAAGAAGAAAGATGAACAATGAGTAAATATCAGGAAAAAGGAGGCTATTTATACTCATACCAGGTTACCAGGTACATAAGGCATAAAATGCATTCCTCAAATGAGTTTTCCCCTTTGTGATCCATGTTGCACCGGTAACCTTGTGCACCAAATTTTTGTAAGTCCAAAATGGACTTCAACGGGGTGCTCAGGATTCATTCAAAATTCATATATGCAAATGAACTATGTAACCACACTAAATTAGACTTCCAGACTTAATGAAGACATCAGAATTTTAAAAAATCATCATTTTACCAAAGTCAACCCCCAAACTCCAAAATCTCAATTTTCCAAATCGAGGGTCAAAACGAGATTTAAAAGCCATAAACTGCACAATAATGTTACCACTATAAAATTAATATTTTGGATCTGCTGGCGTAATCCCTTCAGCCATCCGTTGCACAAATCAAAAGATAACCATAGAAGTCCAAAATAAGGCTCTCAAAGCCTAAAAAAATCATAATATCACACAAATGGTACCAAAATGCTTTAGGAACCATGACAATCATCCCCACACCCCCCAAAAAATACCATAATGCAACTATACAGAGGGGTAAAATGGTCAAATCATAATTTTCACATATTTCATCAAATTTTAGGTCGTTAGATCATCCACTATTAAAAATCAAGTTTGTTCTCAAACTAAAGTCAAAAGAAATACCTCAATCCATAAAGATCTTGGTATAAGAAACTACACATATTAGACTTGACCTCCCAAGCAGCCTCATTTATAGGTCGATGTCGCCACTGAACCTTCATAATATGGATAACTCTAGAATGTAACCATCTAGCATCCTTAGCCAAAATGGAAATCGTATCCTCAGTGAAATACAACCGCTGCTCTAACTAAATTAATTCTCAATGAATAACATGAGACTCATTAGAGATATAACGACAAAGCATAGAAACAAAAAAAATGGGATGAACAATTGATAAATCTGGAGGCAAAGCTAACTCATAAGCCACATCACCAACAGTCCAAAGAATCTCAAATGGACCAATGTACCTGGGGATAAGCTTGTCCCTCTTCCCAAACCTCATCACACCCTTCATGGGTGAAACTCAAAGAAAAATATAATCACCAATACCAAATATCAAGGCACGAAGCCTATGATCTGCATAGCACTTCTGCCTACTCTGAGCTGCTTTAAGTCTATCCTGAGTGATCTAAACTTTGTCTAAAGAATCATGAAGCAAGTCCGTACCTCAAGGTCTAACCTCAGAAACATCAAACTAACTCACTAGTGAGCGACAATGCCTACCATAAAAAGCCTCAAAAGGAACCATATATATACACTTGAATGGTAGCTTTTATTATAAGCAAACTTTGCTAAAGCTAAGTGTTGCTCCTACTGGCCAACAAAGGCCATCATAAAAGTGCGGAGCATATCCTTGAAAACCTGAATAGTCAGCTCTGACTGAATATTAATCTAGGGGTGAAATGTTGTCTAAGATCAACTCGAGTACCCAACTCATCCTAAAAAGTCTTCTAAAAGTGAGACATGAACACCGAACCTCAACTCAAAATGATAGACATTGGCACACCATATAGTCGTACAATCTAAAAAATGTAGATATAGGCCAACCTCTCAGCACTGAAGAAGACTTGAATCAAAATTAAATAAGCCAACTAGATTAATCTATCCGTGATGACCCAAACACTATCAAAACTAAGAAATATACGAGGCAAACCAATCATGAAGTCCATAGTGATCCATTCCCACTTCCACTAGGGAATGGGTAACTGCTGAAATAATCCACTAGGTAACAAATACTCGGCCTTCACCTACAGACAACAAAGCCAATAAGCTAAAAAATCTGCTACATATTTCGTGTGATACCCCAAAGTTTCTTAACTAATTTCATCCCAAGAATGTCAAGTGTAGCTTCTAAATTGAATGATACTTATTTCATGAGGAATTTTTAAGATTTTCACTTTTTGTCTTGAGGGAAATTCAATAAGCTTTCCATCGATATAAGATTCGCCTAAATTCGATAACCGGGTAAGAAATTATAACTATTTTAAGTTCCCGTCATAAAACAACACCATATTAGTCAGTGGCGCATCACTCCAAACTTCCATGTCGCAAATGAAGTGGAAATCCAATGGCTCTGTATGGCGCTATCCCCCAAATTCCCAGTCGTCAAATTCCAGTGACACGGCGCAATAGCGCCGCGTCGCACCAAAGGTCCAATTTGGGAAATTTTCACCAATTTAAAAGACGCATCCAAGGTTAAAAGGGTCAATTCTCCACTCTTACTTAAGCCCTTTAATACGAAATTTAGCTATTTGGAACCCAAAATATACTAGTTTCTCTCAATTTTCTCTTAACAACAAACTAGGGTTTCAATTGGGGATTCAATTTTAAGAAAGTCTCTCTATCAATCTTTGCTAAACCAAGAACTAAGGTATGCATAGTATTCATTCATGGACTCCTTTCATCCATGAAGCCCAAGAATCTCTTTTCAAAGTTCAATTGTATGGATGTTTATGAATGCCATGTTGCTTTTGCTTTTTTTTATATTGATAATGAGCAATTGAATTTAAATCCATGTTTGGTGACAAATATTATGTGGAATTAATAATAATAGGTATAGTTACATGTGAATCCATGATTTAACCCTTCAATGGTCAAACTAGAATTGAGTCATGATGTTTTCTTGTTGAGTAATGTTGTCTACATATACTATGTTTTCCATGTACTTGATTAAATGCCTAAGTGAAGAAAAAATGCCCTACTACTATGATAATATGAAATCCCCATTTATGTACAAGTCTATGCATGACAAGTGTTTGATAAAATGTTTTAGTCATTAAATTATAGATTATGATGTTGATCATGTATTCAAGAAAGTCATGCTTTGTCAATTTCCTTCCATCGAGTACTGGGGGTACTCGTACCTGACAATTTAGATGTATGCCTAGAGCCAATGTCATGTTTTTAAGATACTCTCAGTCAAGCCATGTTTTTCTAAACCAAGAACTAAGGTATGCATAGTATTCATTCATGGACTCCTTTCATCCATGAAGCACAAGAATCTCTTTTCAAAGTTCAATTGTATAGATGTTTATGAATGCCATGTTGCTTTTGCTTTTTTTCATATTGATACCAATTGAATTTAAATCCATGTTTGGTGACAAATATTAAGTGGAATTAATAATTATAGGTATAGTTACATGTGAATCCATGATTTAACCCTTCAATGGTCAAACTAGAATTAAGTCATGATGTTTTTTTGTTGAGCAATGTTGTCTACATATACTATGTTTTCCATGTTCTTGATTAAATGCCTAAGTGAAGGAAAAATGCCCTACTAGTATGATAATATGAAATCCCCATTTATGTACAAGTCTATGCATGACAAGTGTTTGATAAAATGTTTTAGTCATTAAATTATAGATTATGATGTTGATCATGTATTCAAGAAAGTCATGCTTTGTCAATTTCCTTCCATCGAGTCCTGGGGGTACTTGTACCTGACAATTTAGCTATATGCCTAGAGACAATGTCATGTTTTCAAGATACTCTCAGTCAATCCATGTTCAGTAGAATAAGGCCAGACTCATGACTTAGGAAAACTCAGTACATCTCAGTAAATCTCAGTCAGTTATCAGTCTCAGTACTCTTCCGTCCGTCAATGGAACTCAATTAAGTCATTCCAATAAGTTCAGTTAATCATGTTCAGTATCTATTTAGATGGGATTATAAATTAGCACAGAGCGAACCCAAGGATGGGAACTCACCTGTTATATGAAGGTGTGATTCTTAGAAGCAATCCTTGTATTCCAGAACTATATAGCCAACATAGGTTGAGACATCATATCCTGCTATATAAGGGTAGATAAGGTGGATTAACCTGTTATATGAGAGTTCCCACCATTCTCACTAGAGTTACCTATTATATGAGGGTTACTCACAGATTGTCCTTACCAGTGGCGTGGTATTGACACCCTTCCAATTGGGGTTACAGATCGGACCCTAACTCAGCTATATTATGTTATTTAGGGCATATCAGTTAGATGACCACTTCCTATAGTTTCATGTTATAGAATTAGGACTATCATATACAGTTATTCAGTCTCAGTAATAGGACTCAGATAGTTCTACAGAATTCAGGATTGTCAGATACAGTCAACTCAGAACATTATAAAACTCAACTAGTTCCATCAGATTTAGGATTGTCAGATATAGTCACTCATGTTATCAGTTATATCAGTCATCAGAACTCAATTATCAGTCATGTTAGTTATCAGTAAATTGATGTTATCACGATCTTAGATATAGTTACTATGTATTCATGCATGTATTCTCATATTCATATTAGTTAGTTAGCCATTAATGTTCATGCATATGAACCCCATGCATTCAGTCTACCTTACATGCATACCAGTATATTTAATTATACTGATACATTTTTGATATGGTGTTTTATACCATAGGTTCAAAATCACGAGCTCCAGAGCATTAGTAGCATTCTAGTCTCAGTAGTCAGAGTTAGCAGTGAGTTCTCATATTTCAAGGACATAATCATTTCCTTATTATCTCATTAATTAATTTATTAGTTAGATTTAGATGGGGACTTGTCCCATCAACTCCTTTTTCAAATAGTTATATTTTAGAGGCTTTTCAGAATATCATATTCAAATATTTATTTTAGTTGTTTTGGGTATTTCATACCCCATTCTGATGTTATATCTTTATCAGCCATGTTACAGTTTTGAACCTTATGGCCTTTCTATTCATGTTTCTATATTTATACAGTATGTCATGCAGTACACAAGTACAGATATCAGTAATGGGTTAGCTTGTAGTCCTTTGGGGTCATGAGTACCATGTAGCATTCCGGGTACCAGATTCAGTGCATTACAAACTTGGTATCAAAACCCAAGGTTTAATAGAGTCCTAGGAAGTCTGAAAGCCACATCTAGTAGAGTCTTGTACATGGGTGTATTGTGCGCCATATTTATGTGTAGGAGGCTATAAGATGTTTTAGGAATAATTTTCCTTCTTTCAGTATTCATGTCGTGCCAGTGAGCATAATCTCAAGTCAATCTCTCAGTCTAATCTATTTCTCCCTTTCTTTTACAGAATATGCCTCCTAAAAGAAGAAACGGGAATCAGTCAGCCCCTCAGCCCGAAGAACCTTTGGGTGAACATGTTTCTCGTGCAGAGTTTAAAGCTGCATTCACTACTTTTGCTCAGGCAGTTACTACTTAGAATGAATGACTAGCTTTCATTCCGGCCAATTTAGTTGCAGCCAGGATTTGGGACTTCACCTGAATGAATCCTCCATCCTTTCTTGGGTCTAAGTCAGACAAAGACCCTCAAGAACTCATTAATTAGGTTAAGAAGGTTATAGACATCATTAGGGTTACTCCTAGTGAGAGTGCTGAGCTAGCTGCACATCAGTTGTAGGATGTTGCTCATACTTGGTTTAAATAGTGAAAGTCAGAAATGCCAGATGATGCAGGGCATATTGAGTGGGAGGAGTTTGTCACTGTATTCTTAGATAAATTCTTTCCCCAAGAGCTGAGAGAAGCTAAGGTGTTAGAATTCATCAACCTTAGAAAGGGCAACATGACGGTGTAAGAGTATTCTTTTAAGTTTACTTAATTAGCCAGATATGCTCCTCATTTGTTTGCAGATAGTAGTGCCAAGATGAGTAAGTTTATTTCTGGGGTAAATGATAGTGTGGTCAATGAGTGTAGGTTTGCGATGTTGAATAGCGATATGACTTTAGCCAAGATCATGACTCATGCTCAGCAGATAGAGGAGCAAAAGATTTAGGTAAGGTAGAAGCAGAATAAAAGAGTAAGAAAAGGTAGTTTCAACTTTGCTCTGCCCAAATCAGATGGAGAAAACCATTCTCAGTTTTATCCTAAGTCATCAGTTCTAACTCTTCTTCAGCCAGTGCTCCAGCTCCTAAGTTCAGGGATGGAAATAGAGATAGAGCACCACACTCTAAGTCTCAGGGCAGTGTTAGCAGTGTCCACACCTATCCTCTTTGCCAGACTTATGGCAAGTACCATTAGGGTATTTGCAAAGATAGTAGTGGTATTTGTTTTAGATGTGGAAAGCCAGCCCACAGAGTCAGAGACTATCCTCAGCCAGGTCCTCAGGGTTAGCAAAACCATCCCCCACCTCAGTTCGATCGCCCAAACTAGTAGGGTACCACCTCCAAAGCTACTAGTGGGCAACGCCCAAATAGAATTTATGCTCTCCAATCCCGATAATATTAGGAAAATTCTCTTAATGTGGTTACTGGTGCGTTACAGATCTTTCATGTGCAAGTTTACGCTTTGCTAGATCTAGGTGCTTCCTTGTCTTTTGTTACTCCCTATATAGCAGGCAATTTTGGAATCAGTCCCGAATTCTAGAAGAGCCTTTTTCAGTCTCTACCCCAATAGGTAAAACCATCATAGCCCAGTGAGTATACAAGAACTACCCAGTTATGATATTTCAGAAAGTCACTTTAGCAGACTTGTCGAATTAGCGATGACTGGTTTCGATGTCATTCTCAGCGTAGATTAGCTTCATTCCTACTATGCCACAGTCGACTATAGAAATATAATAGTCCAGTTCCAATTTCCGAATAAACCCATACTAGAGTGGAAGGATAGTGTATTCGCTTTCAGAGGTCAGCTTATTTCCTACCTTCGGGTAAGGAAAATGATATCTAAGGAATGTATCTATCATCTTGTTCATGTTAAGGATTTTAGTTCCAAGACTTCCAGTCTTGAATCAGTCCCAGTAGTGAATTAATATTCAGATGTCTTTCCCAAAGATCTTTCAGGAATTCCTTCCAGAAGAGAAATTGACTTCGGCATTGATCTTCTTCTAAATACTCAGCCTATATCAATTCCGCCATATAGAATGGCACCAACAGAACTCAAAGAACTAAAAGATCAGTTAAAGGATCTCTTAAATAAGGGATTCATCATACCAGCATGTCCCCGTGGGATGCTCCAGTCTTATTCGTGCAAAATAAAGATAGTTCTTTCAGGATGTGCGTAGATTACCATCAACTCAATAAAGTCATGGTCAAGAAAAAGTATTCTCTTCCCATAATAGATGACTTGTTTTACAAACTTTGTGATGCCAGTTATTTATCTAAGATAGACCTCAGATTCGGGTATCATTAGGTCAGAGTCAGAGAATGTGATATTCCGAAGACAGCCTTTCATACTTGGTATAGTCACTTCGAATTCCTAGTCATATACTTTGGTATTACTAATTCCCCAACCTTTTTCATAGGCTTGATGAACTGGTGTTCAAGCAATACTTGGACATGTTCATTATAGTCTTCATAGATGATATTCTGGTCTATTCCCGTAGTGAGTGTGATCATGCAGACTATCTCAGAATTATACTTCAGACTCTCAGAAATCATCAGTTGTTTGCTAAATTCAGTAAGTGCAAATTTTGACTAAGGTCAGTAGCATTCATTGGTCATATTATTTTTGGTGATGTCATTAAAGCAGATTCTCAAAAGACCAAAGTGGTAAGAAACTAGCCTAGACCTATCTCTCCATCAGATATCAGGAGTTCCTTGGGTTTGGCTGGCTACTATAGATAGTTTGTTGAAGGATTTTCTTTTATTGCATCCCTTATGTCTAGATTGACTCAGAAGAAGGTCAAGTTTTAGTAGCCAGATCCTTGCAAGAAGAGTTTTCAGGAGTTGAAGACTTGACTCACCTCAGCCCCAGTCTTAGCTCTTCCAGACGGTCCAGAGTGGGTTTGGGTTGTATCCTCATGCAGCATGGTAAATTCATAGCCTACACCTTCAGACAGCTTAAACCCCATGAGAAGAATTATCTTACTCATGATCTTGAGTTAGCAGCCATAGTATTTGCCTTAAATATTTGGAGGCATTATCTATACAATGTTCATGTAGATGTGTTCACAGATCATAACACCCTTCAGTATGTCTTTTATTAGAAAGATCTCAATATTCGTCAGAGAAGGTGGTTGGAGCTCTTGAAAGATTATGACATGAGTATTCTTTATTATCCAGGAAAGGCCAACGTAGTGGCCGACGCTCTCAGTAGACTATCTATTGGTAGTGTTGCTCATGTTGAGGATAATAAAAAGAAGTTAGCTTAGGAAGTCCATCATCTTGCCAGACTTAGTGTTTGCTTAGTTGATTTGGAGGAGGGTGATATATGGGTTCAGAGTAGTTCAGAATCATCTCTAGTTTTTGAGGTGAAAAAAAGCAAGATAGAGATCCTAGTCTAGTCAAGTTAAAAGAGTCAGTCAAGGATTAGAAACTAGAGGTCTTCTCCCAAGGGGGAGATGGTGTATTGCGTTGTTAGGTTCATCTATGTGTTCCAGGTGTAGATGACTTAAGGCAGCGAATTCTTACAGAAGTGCATGGTGCATAATACTCTATTCATCCAGGGGCCACAAAGATGTACCACGACTTGCGGGAAATCTATTAGTGGAGTGGGATGAAAAAAGATATAGTAGAGTTTGTGGTCCTATGCAAGAGTTCAGTATTCCTACTTGGAAGTAGGAAGTTGTGAACATAGACTTCGTGATGGGATTGCCTCGTACTCGTCATCAGCATGATTCAGTTTGGATCATTATAGATAGGATAACGAAATCAGCTCATTTCCTTCCAGTCCATACCTCTTATTCAGCCGAGGATTATGCTAATCTCTACATCAAAGAGCTGGTCAAATTGCATGGTATTCCGCTATCTATTATCTCAGACAGAGGTACCCAGTTCACCTCTTATTTCTGGAAAGCGTTCCAAAAGGGTCTTGGTACCCAAGTTCATCTCAGTATATCCTTTCATCCTCAGACAAATATTCAAGCAAAAAGGACCATTCAGACTCTAGAAGATATGCTAAAGGTGTGTGCGATTGATTTCAAGGGTAGTTGGGATGACCAATTGCCTTTGATTGAGTTTGTATACAACAATAGCTATCATTCCATTATTAATATGGCTCCGTTTGAAGCTCTCTATGGTAGGAGATACAGATCTCCATTTGGTTGGTTCAAAGTTAGTGAGGCCTCAGTTATAGGGCCTGACTTAATATTTGATGCCTTGAAAAAGTCCAGTTGATCAGAGAAAGACTCCGGGCTGCTCAGAGTCGACAGAAGTCTTATGTAGATGTTCGTATAAAGGATCTCGAGTTTGAGATTGGTGATTATATCTATCTAAAGATCTCTCCCATGAAGGGAGTGAAGCGGTTCGGCAAGAAGGGAAAGCTCAGTCCTCGATATGTCGATCCCTTTAAGATTCTCAGTCGCTTCAGCAAGGTAGTTTATGAGCTCGAATTGTCTCCAAATCTAGCCTCAGTTCATTTAGTGTTCCATGTCTCTTTGCTCAAGAAGTGTATAGGTGACCCAGCAGTTGTAGTCCCTATTCAGAGCATAGATGTTCAGAAAAACCTCTCTTATGAAGAGATTTCAGTTGAAATCCTAGACTATCAGAACCGTAGACTGAGGAACAAAGAAGTCTCTCTAGTCAAAACTCTTTGGCAGAATCAATCCATTGAGGAAGCTACTTGGGAAGCAGAAGAAGATATCTGAACCAAGTATCCTCGCCTCTTCTCCGCTAACTCAGATCAAGCTCAAGGTAATAGTTCTATTTAAGCTATTCAGTTTCATGTTCAGATTTCAGTTACAAGCTTAGTATTCCATTACAAATTTGGTATTAAATACCATTGCATATTCAATCATGCATTTATGTATCAGTTTAGTTATATAAATCATGCATCAAACATGCATTCTCCTAATGAGAAACTCAATTATCAGAAATCTCGGTCATGTGTTCATGAGTTAGTTAAGTTATAAAATCATGCATCATATATGCATGCTTAGTATAAATCTGAGAGATGTCAGTCATGTTTTAGTGTTCATGTTCAGTATGTACTTCGGCTTATCGTTTCTCCCCTCTCAGTCTGTCTCATTCGAGGACAAATGTTCCCAAGGGGGAGATATTGTAATACCCCAAAGTTTCTTAACTAATTTCATCCTAAGAATGTCAAGAGTTATCTTCTAAATTGAATGATGTTTATTCCATGAGGAATTTTTAAGATTTTCACTTTTTGTCATATAGGAAATTCAATAATCTTTCCATCGATATAAGATTTACCTAAATCTGATAACCGGGTAAGAAGTTATGACTATTTCAATTTCCCATCATAAAACAGCGCCATATTAGTCAGTGGCGCGTCGTGCCATACTTCCAGGTCGCAAATGAAGTGGAAATGCAATGGATCTGTATCGCGTCATCCCCTAAATTCCCAGTCTTCAAATTCTAGTGAAACGGTGTGATAGTGCCGCGTAGAGCTAAGGGTCCAATCGAGAAATTTTCACCAATTTAAAAGATGCATCTAGGGTTAAAAGGGTCAATTCCCCTATTTAAGCCCTTTAACACGAGATTCAGCTATTTGAAACCCAAAATATACAATTTTCTCTCAATTTTCTCTCAAGAACAAGCTATGGTTTCAATTGGGGATTCAATTTCAAGAAAGTCTCTCCGTCAATCTTCACTAAACCAAGAACTAAGGTATTCATAGTGTTCATTCATAGACTCCTTTCGTCCATAAAGCCCAAGAATCTCTTTTCAAAGTTCAATTGTATGGATGTTTATGAATGTCATGTTGGTTTTGCTTTTGTTCATGTAGATAATGATCAAATGAATCTAAATCCATGTTTGGTGACAAATCTTAAGTGGAATTAATAATTATAGGTATAGTTACATGTGAATCCATGATTTAACCCTTCAATGGTCAAACTAGAATTGAGTCATGATGCTTTCTTGTTGAGTAATGTTGTCTATATATACTATGTTTACCATATGTTTGATTAAATGCCTAAGTGAAGGAAAAATGCCCTACTAGTATGATAATATGAAATCCCCATTTATGTACAAGTCTATGCATGACAAATGTTTGATGAAATATTTTAGGCAATGAATTATGGATTATAATATTGATCATATATTCAAGAAAGTCATGTTTTGTCAGTTTCCTTCCATCGAGTCCTGGGGGTACTTGTACCCAATAATTTAGTTGTATGCCTAGAGCCAATGTTATGTTTTTAAGATGCTCTCAGTTAAGCTATGTTCAGTAGAATTCAGTCAGACTCATGACTCAGGAAAACTCAGTATATCTCAGTAAATCTCAGTCAGTTATCAGATCTCAGTAATCTTCCGTCAGTCAACGAAACTCAGTTAACTCATTCCAGTCAGTTCAGTTAATCATGTTCAGTGTCTATTCAGATGAGAGTAGAAATTATCACAGAGCGAACCCAAGGATGGGAACTCACCTGTTATATGAGGGTGTAATTCTTAGAAGCAATTCTTGCGTTCTAGAACTATGTAGCCAGTATAGGTTGAGACATCATAGCCTGCTATATGAAGGTAGATGGGGTGGCTTAACCTATTATATGAGGGTTCTCACAATTCTCACTAAAGTTACCTATTAAATGATGGTTACTCACAGATTGTCCTTACCAGTGGCGCGATATTGACACCCTTCCAATTGGGTTACAGATTGGACCCCAACTCAGCTATATTGTGTTATTTGGGGCATGTCGGTTAGATGACTACTTCCCAGATTTTCATGTTACAGAATTAGGACTGTCAGAGACATTCATTCAGTCTCAGTAATAGGTCTAAGATTGTTCTATAGAATTCAGGACTGTCAGATACAGTCAACTCAGAATAGTATGAAACTCAGCTAGTTCCATCAGATTCAGGACTGTCAGATATAGTCACTCATGTTATAGTTATATCAGTCATCAGAACTTAGTTATCAGTCATGTTAGTTATTAGTAAATTCATGTTATCACGATCTCAGATATAGTTACTATGTATTTATACATGTATTCTCACGTTCATATTAGTCAGTTAGCCAGTAATGTTCATGCATATGAACCCCATGCATTCAGTCTACCTCACATACATACCAGTACATTCAATCGTACTGACGTATTTGCGCTATGGTATTTTATACCATAGGTTCAGAATCACGAGCTCCAGAGCATCAGTAGCATTCCAATCTCAGCCGTTAGAGTTAGCAGTGAGTCCTCATCTTACGAGGACATAATTATTTCTTTATTATCTCATTAATTAGTTTATTAGTTGGAGTTAGTTGGGGAGTTATCTCATCAACTCCTTATTCAGATAGTCATTTTTTAGAGACTTTTCTGACTATCATGTTCAAACATTTATTTCAGTTGTTTTGGGTATTTCATACCCCATTCAGATGTTATATCTTTATCAGCCATGTTACAGTTTTTGAACCTTATGGCCTTTTAGTTCATGTTTCCACATTTATACAGTATGTCATGCAATACAAAGGCACATATATCAGTCATGGGTTAGCTTGTGGTCCTTCGGGGTCATGAGCACCGTGTAGCATTTTGGGTACCAGATTCGGGGCTTTACACTTTATCATACCACCTCACCAGTAATCTTACCTTAAATTCACGATACATCTTGGTCACTCCCGAGTATACAGAATACTTGGAACAATGAGCCTCCTCAAAAATCAATCAAATCCAATCACCCACTCCTTGCAAAGAAACTCAGCCTACAATCCTCAAAACACCATTCGAATAAATAATGCTTTCTTTGACTCGCCACTCAACACCTTATCTCGAATCGATCTCAATCCCACGTCATACAACTGATGAGCTTGAATCTACTCCATAAAAGAAGATCTAGCCTCCATAATTTCCAAAACATATCTAGGTGTTGAAAAATCAAGCCTAACCATCTGGTTAGTTAATTACTTAAACTCTAAGGATAAAGGCCTCTCTTGTTTGAAAAGATGTACTAAGCTACCATGCTAGTCGACTTTTGGATCAAGGCATCTGCAACCATATTAGCCTTACCCGAATGATAAAGAATAGCCAAGTCATAATCCTTGAGTAACTCAATCCAACGATGCTACGCCATGTTAATATCTCACCGAGTGAAGAAGTATTGAAGGCTACGATGATCTGAGAAAATCTCACAACGGACTCCATACAAATAGTGCCTCTGCATCTTTAAAGAAAAAACAACCATGCACAACTCCAAATCATGGGTAGGGTAATTCCTTTTATGGGGATTCAATTGATGTTACACATATGCAATCACCTTAACCTCCTACATCAACAAAGCACCTAACCCAATACCCGAAGCATCACAAAGGATGGTGAAACCCACGCTCTCCTTGGGAAAAGTCAAGATAGGATCTGAAGTCAACAAATCCTTAAACTTTTGAAATCTCACCTCACACGCATTAGACCACTGAAAAGAAATCTTCTTCTAAGTCAACTTCGTCAAAGGGGTTGCAATAATGAAAATCCCTCAACAAAACATCGATAATAACCTTCCAAGCAAACAGAACTATGAATCTTGATGAGTGTAGTAGGTCTAGCCCAATCATAAATCGCTGCAATCTTGGATGGATCAACCATAATACCCTCTTTAGTCTCTATATGACCCAAAAAAATAAACAACCTCTAACCAAAACTCACACTCTAATAACTTGGCATACAACTTCTTATCTCATAGTCTCTAAAGCATAATCCACAAATTCTCCTCATGCTCAACCTTACTTTTGGAATAAGCTAAGATATTATCTATAAATACAATAACAAAGGAGTCAAGATAAGGTAGAAATACCCAGTTCATCAACTCCATGAATGCGGCTGAGGCATTGGTGAACCCAAAAGACATAACCAAGAACTCATAATAACCATATCGAGTCCGAAAAGTTGTATTCAGAATATCCAAAGCTCTAATCATCAACTAGTGATGCTCGAACCTCAAATCAATCTTTAAAAATACCACATCACCCTGAAGCTGATCAGATAAATCATCAATACAAGAAAAAGGATACTTATTCTTAACCATCACCTTGTTCAACTGTCAATAATCAATACACATCCGCATATACCCATTCTTATTCTTCACAAATAAAATAGGAGCACCCTAAGGCAATACACTAGGTCAGATGAATCCCTTATCCAACAACTCCTACAACTGACCCTTCAATTTCTTCAACTCACCTAGGGCCATCCTATAAGGAGGATTATAGATGGGCTTGGTTACCCACTCAATGTCAATAGAAAAATCAATATCATGATCCGAAGGAATACCAGGCAAATCCATAGGGAATATATCCATGACCTCATGAACAACACGAACAGAATCCAGAGAAGGAGGTGAAACAACACTAGTATCACAAAAATAAGCTAAATAAGATAAACATCCCATCTCTGCTAATCTACGAGCCTTAATATAAAATATGATCCTCTTAGAACCTAAATCAAGTGCACCCTTCCAAGCTATCCATGGCAAACCCAGTGAAGCTAAAGTCACAGTCTTAGGAAAACAATCTAGGATAGCATGATAAGGAGCCAACCAATTCATACCCAAGATAACATCCAAATCAACCATATCTAACACAAGTAAATGTCACGACCCGAACTGGGGCCTGGCTGTGACGGACATCCCAAACCATGAAGGCGCGGAATGCCCTTCTCTATCTGGTAATCATGCCTAACATTCATATAATAAAAGAAAATGTAGAAATATAATCGAATATAGAAACATGGTTATACTCTGAATTTAATTTAACAATGAAGGATAAAACCCAATATCAACAAAATAACATCTAAACCAGTCTGCGAAATCTCTACTACATCTTTTTTACTGGCCATTTAGTACACCATGTACCATCTAACTAGTCTTTCTCCACCTAGCAACTCAACGGTACCACTATCCACACACAACATGTAATAGCCTTAGAAGGAAAAAAATACTGCAACCTCATATCTCCTTGACTAATAACTCCTTCTCTACCTTGTACTAAACTAACACACAAGGACGTATCACTTCATTACCAACTTAATCTCATGCGAAAAAGATTTGGCTATACATATATTCAATCAACACAAGAATAATAAGTTGAACAATAAGTTGCTAGTGAATTGAAATAGGCCTCACACGGCTTCACTAGACTTTGATTTTGTGTTTTGAACAAGGAACTGAGATGACTGACAAGGCAACTATGCTAGTGAACAAAAGAGCCCACACGGCTTCACTAGACTTTTAGTTTCAACAACACAATGATAACAAGATTACAAGAGATAGAAACTTGGCACACAATAATCAATGATCTAAGAATACACATCTTACTCTGTATAAATAAAAATCTAAGTCAAACACTTTCCCTGCAGACTTCCATACAATCCATACATGCTACTAGCTACCGTATTAGTCTATCATTATAAAAGGGGTAAATCATCCTCAAACATCAGTTATTCAACTAAAATATTTATCTATACAAAAGTCACCCTCACTCTGACTTCTAACTTTGCGACTTCATATCTCCAACTTCTTGGTCCAATATCACTACCAATAGGTCATGACAACAACACTTTAACTCATACTACTATTCGGGTGGAAATATTATTCCAACATTCTGCTACACATCATTCCCTTTTTTAGGCATGACATCTGCAACATAAATTTTGAAAAAGACTGAATACACTTAATACTGCATGCTAAAAAGCACGATCTCATTAGAATCAAAGTTCACACTAGAATCAATACACTCTGAAGCACTAACGGACTCTTCTCAAGCCCTTGCAAAATTTTAAAATCTTATATGGCTCAATCAGAAAGGACCATACCATTTAAACTCAAAACTTTTGTAGTTGAATCACCCCAATAATGAGACATATCTAAGCATATCAAAGTAAGGAAAGAATTGGGATAACTTTACTTTCTATGGGCGATACCATAGCATAAATTAGAGTATGAAAGAGGAACATTTTGACTCTATAGCACGAACTAGAACATGAAGAAAGGGAGACATTCCTAAATGCCTAGTAGACTCTTACTTATAAGTGTGGCGTGCTACACACCCATAAAAAAGACTCTACCCGATGCAATTTCGCGGATACCCTGGGACCATGAACCATACTCTGATACCAAGTTCTTACAACCCAAATTGGGGCTTGGCTATGACAGACATCCCAAACTATGAAGGCTCGAAACGCCCTTCTCTATCTGGTAATCATGGCCAACATTCATATAAGAAAAGAAAATACAGAAATATAATCGAATAAGGAAACATGGTCATACTCTGAATTTAATTTAACAATGAAGAATAAAACCCCAATATCAACAAAACAAAATTTGAACCAGTCTACAAAATCTCTACTATATCTAAAAATAACAACTGTCTGAAATTGGGACGAGGCCCATAGTGGACCTAAATCAAAATAAATAACATAATCTAAAAGACATAGGCCTCCTGGAATAAAGAAGGCTCACCAACTGCACACATCACTACTGTCTAAAAACTCTACGGCCTAGCAGGACCTGTAAATTGAGTTTTAGACCTTGGGAGAAAGGGGGGTCAATACAGATGTACTGGTACACAGAGCAATCCAAAATAAAGCTTTTGATATAAATAAAATAGTTGAGAGATTATCATAAAACATCATATAGAATATAAATTCCAAAACACATGGGCATTTTTTATAATCATAAAACCTTTCTGTTAATGCAGTTTCTAATCTTTGTATTACTGCTCAGTTAGGTGGCACTCCCCTACAAGTCTGATATTTCACGGGCTATATGGAATCCACTATTGACTCGATGGGAAATCCCCCAACCTAAGTGTGCCACAAGGGTTGGAGTGTCTGAGTCTGATACGCCACAGAACACTAGGCCAGCATATAATAATATACTCGGATCAACAAATCACGGTTTTAGGCACTGAGTTGTCTGAACTCGTGCCTTCTTCGGGGAACTACCTAAGCTCTCTTTATGCCCAATTTTAGTTTTTTCTAAAACATGCATCATTCTAGTTTCAAAATTTAAAAATCTGGTTTCAAACATGCATTTTATTCTGTTCTAAATTAACATGGCATTATCTGAGTTGGTGTCATCACACCAAGACTTACAAGTCCTATTTCTGAGCCATAATGCATCATGCAAGATTCTTTTATCAAAAACTCAATTCAAACCACCCAAACATACAGATAGTATAAGAGATTTCATGTTCTAAACCATAAGTCAAAACTATGCAAAAATTCTTCAAACATATGGTGGTCACGTGCTTTTGGCAAAACCGTGCACTCTTTAATTATATGCATATTCAACGTTTGTCAACATGTACAACCCTCTCTTTTGAAATCAAAATCATAACCCAAATATAACATTACTCAAGATATTTCATATCATGCTTTTTAAGGTGCATTTAAAATAATTCATAGCATATCATAAGTAAAGGAAAATCATAATAAGAGAGGGATTTTTCATGAGTCATGCTCTCAATTCAATTATCAACCTTAAAATACATGCTTACATATATTTATAATTTCAAATCAATTTGGGGGAAGGCCTAAAGGCCAAAATAATATCATCAATACTTCTAAAACATGAATGTATTCATAAATCCAAAACCCCTTTCTTAAAATCATGATCTCTATGCCCATGAGATTTTAGGAAAACCGCACGTACCTCAAATTAATTAGTTTAAAGAGAAGAACTCGAATCTCGATTCGTTCCTTAGAAATCTTGAACTTAAGGCTTGATTTTCTTAAATTTCTTGTTCTTGGAGAAAACCCTAGTTTGATCATATTTTGAGAGTGAAGAGGAAGTTTTGATGTTGTAAAACTGATAGTGATTGATTAATAATGCTTAAAGGGTGATTTAATTCATTTGAAAGGTTTTTGGAGTGAGGGAAAGACCAAAATACCCCTAAGAAACCCAAAAGAAATTGAATAATTGCATCAGTTGACGACCAGGTTTGACGGGCCGTCACTCAGGTGATAAGTCGTCACCCAGGTCATCATTTTTAGACTGGTTTTCACCACTCACTACCTTAGGCTGATGACCAGGTCTGACGGGCCATCACACAGTGGATAAGTCATTAGCCTCGTAGTCACATTTTAGCAGACAGATACTTCGAAGTAAAATAAGCATAACTTTTTACTCTGATATTGGATTAAAGCGAAACCAGTGGTGTTCGAAAAAGGACTCAAAGAACTTTTATTTGATATATAATAGGCCACTAGTTCTTCATATCAAAGGAGTTATGGTTGATTGAAGTTGATCTAAGTTTTAACACTCACTAAAACTTGAACAATAGGAAAGTTTTCAACTAGTCCTTAAGTTAAGGGACCTCTATGATCTCAATTCATGCTTAAATAGGTTCCCATACTACATAATTGATTAACATGTCAAATTTGTATAGGATTTAGGGCTTTTTGATCATTTATGCATAGAAATAATGGTTTTTATTCTAGCCTAAAATGCGGGGTATTATAGTAAATCTACCAATGTCTTACGCTAGGAAAAAGTCACAATACAAGATTGGTATACCCAATCCACCAGCAAAGAATCACCTTCAGGTAGATACACGAATAGGTATGGAAAGAGGCTCAATAATAGAATCAAAACCCAAACAAAATACATAGACACATAGGAAAAAGTCGATCCGAGATCAAATAAAACAAATGGAGGTCTAAAACAGACGAAGATGATACCTGTGATCATAGCATCTAAAGCCTCTGCCTTAGGTCTAGATGGTATAGCATAGCACTGACCATGACCACTAACAATTTGAGTCGCCATATAACCACCATCGTGGGCTCCACTACCTCTGCCCTTTACACCTATGGTAGAACCCTGTAACGCCCTAATTTTTTGAACCAAAATGCTACACGGTGATCATGACCCCGAAGGACCACAAGCTAACCCATGACTAGTATCTGTACCTATAAACTGCATAATATCTCATAAAATATGCAGAAACATGAACTATAAGGCCATAAGGTTCAATACTAATACATATTTGAAAAATATGGTATAACAATACCAAAAAGAAACATAAATACTGAAGTCTGAACATCTAATCTGACATCTATTCCAAAAGCCTCTAACTGAACTGAATAAAGAGTTGATAGTACATGTCCCCAACTAACTCCAACTACTGAAATAAAGTAAAAACTGAAATAGAAATAAAATAATCATGTCCTCGAAGGATGAGGACTCATGTCTAACTCTGACTGCTGATCCTAAATCTACTACTGATTTGGAGCTCATGCCTCTGAACTTACGGTGTAACATAAAAGAGAGCACCATAGCGCAAATGCATCAGTACATCTGAATGTACTGAGTATAAGAGTGAGGTAGGATAAATGCAAAGGGTTATATGCATGAAAAATACTAACTGATAGGAACATGAGAGTACATACATGCATACGTAACTGTAATTAAACTCGTGAAGATACTGACTACTGAGTCTGAATACTGACAGCATGAGTGTACTGATAATGACATTCTAAAAGACTGAGTTTACTGATATTGATATGTAAATCACTAATAAGTGATGGATCTGATACTGTATTACTGAATACTGGAAGACTGATACTATATTACTGATAAAGAAATGATTGTTTCTGACAGTTAGAATTATGAAGAATTGGTCTAATTGACTGTATCTAACAGTCCTGAAGTTGAGTACTGATAGCATGAGTTCTGATAAATTTTGTGATTGATAGCATAAATGACTATATCTGACAGTCCTGATATACTGAAATCTGAAAAACTATCTGAGTTCTTTACTGAGAATGGGTAGCTATAGCTGAAAGTCCTGAAATATGTAACTGAAACTGTGGGAAGTAGTTATCTAACCGATATGTCCCAAATATTCTACAATAGCTAAGCTAGGGTCTAATCTCTACCCCGACTGGAGGGGTGTCAATACCGCACCACTGGTAAGGATAGCTGTGAGAACCCTATACTGACAGGTACTTAATGAGAACGGTGGGAACCCTAAACTGATGGGTTAAGCCACCTCATCAACCCTAATCTGACGAGTTAAGATGTCTCAACCTACGTTGGCTATGTAGTTCTGGAACACAAGGATGACTACTAAGAATCACACCCTGAACTGGCGGGTGAGTTCCCATCCTTGTGTTCACTCGGTGCTAACTTATACTCCCATCTAAAGGACACTGAACTGAATAACTAAGCTGAACTGAATAACTAAACTGAACTGATTAGCTGAACTGATACTGATTAACTAGACTGATACTAGTGGTATTGTTTAGCAGAGCTAAACTAAGTTTACTGGATTCCAATGACTGACGAAATGTACTGAGTTCAGAGAACTGGTTGAGAGTGCTGAAGTTACTGAGATTGACTATGAATACTGAGGTTGCTGAGGTTACTGAGCAGTGAGATTACTGAGATTACTGGACTACTGAGATTACTGAGATTTCTGAGTTTTCCCGAGTCATATGACTAACTGAATTCTATAGATTATTGCTTGACTGAGAGTATCATGAAAACATGACATGGCTCTAGGCACACAGCTATATTTTTTGGGTTCAAGTACCCCCAGGACTCGATGGAAGGAAACTGACACAACTTGAATTTCTTGAGTACACGACTATCAATAAAAATCCATAATACATGAGTGGGGGATTTCATAAAGTACATAGTCATCATAATATCTATCATGAATAGGAATGCTTATAATCAAGTCATAAATCTCATATTCTAATATCATGGGCATTCCAACAACATATACTATTCATAGCAATCACATGGAAACCATTCAAACGTTAGGGAACGGCAACAGTAATATTTAGTTCATATTGTAATGATTTGGGGATATTATACTTCATGTATTTATTCAACATCTCAAACATGGTAGGGAAAACATGGATATATTTTATGTACATAATTTATATCTCCATTATCATACATGCTTTATACCACAACAATAACAACACATAATTTGCATGAAAATTCATATTGGAGTGTATGACTAACATGAACTTGTTATTTAGATATCATGAAATCATGTAAATATGAAGTTCTAATATACTAGGCATTTTATCGAACACCTTGCATGCATTCTTTAAGGCATAGGTGGATTTCATAGTTGCATTCTATCAATCCATCTAAAGATCATGTTTTTCAACTAACAACATAACTTTCATGAGATATATAGTCACAATACTATTATATAGCAAAACCAACAAGCATCAACATGGGTATGATCATATCACCATAATCAACCAAGCTTTTGTATTTTAAAGACTGATTCTTAAACTCTACGGATGAAAGAAATCTGTGGATGAACACTATGCAGACCTTGGAAGGGAGGTTCTTGATGATTGATCGAGGAATTTTCTTGAAATTGGATCTTCAAGCTTAATTATGCAACCCTAGTTGTTTTTCTCTTTTAGTACTCTTGGATGATGAGCTTTGAGATGTTAATAGGGTTGTAATGTGTTTAGAAGCTATATATTTCATAGGGTTAAGTTTAGGGACGTGTAAGGAGTGTTGAAAGACTTAATTACCCTCAAAAATAATTCAAAATGGAGTGTTTTTGGCATTGGAACTGACTTAGGTGGCGCCCAAGTGATTGTCTAAGCTAGGTTAGGTGGCGCCTAACCAATCGCCTATGCTTACTATCTCTCACGAAAAGGGCATAACTTTTCGCTCGGGTATTGGATTAAGGCGAAATTGGTATCGTTGGAAATATAATTCAATTATCTACAATTTGGTGGGTAGAAATATGCAGAAATACCACATTAACATTGAGTTATACTCATTCAAATATGACCTTTGCAAAATCGAACACTAAAACTTGATGGATTCAAAAACTCTTAGCTTGTATTACCTTAAGTGACTCATATGAACATGCTTAATGTATCATAAGCTATCTTATCGCAGGATACTCATTGTAAGTCATGTACTAAAATGCTACTCACAGGATAGGAGGTTTCATACAATGGAAAAATGGTTCGTCTCCTAGCTTAGAAACATACGGGGTATTACAATATCTCCCCTTGGGAACATTCGTCCTCGAATGGAAATTAACTAAAGTGGGAGAGATGATAAGATTAAGTACTTACAATAAATACACTACTAAAACATGGGTTCATGACTGGCATGACTGAAAGCTGAGAACAACATATTGAACATGCATATCTGATGTATGGGAAGCTGATTCATGAATATAAGACTTAGGATTCTAATAAAGTAAGTTTTCTCAAAATGAGAATGCATATCTGATGCACAACTGAAAGGCTGAATCCATGCATATCTGATCCATGATCATATGACTGACATAATACGTGAATGCATGACTGAAAGTACTCATGAACATACAATGGTAAAGGTATCAAGTTTGAACTAAAAACTGAGCATGGAATTGAATACCAAGTTTGGTACTTAAATATGAACATGAGAACGAGTAAGTTAAGAAAAACTGTTTCCTAGAACTGAAAAAACCAATAAGTTTGAGATTAATTACTCCATATGCATGATCGAAAACATGAGAACATAACTGAGTCTGGGACGTGGTAGATATACTGAATATTATGATCTGAACTAAATCTTGAAAACATGGCATACGATTGAAGTTGGAGCTTGAGGGTTATATTATGAGTACCCCTTCTCCAAACTGGATTCATCAAAAGAAAAGAAAGCAGCATGTTTCTGTCATGAAAGTTTGGGGGTATCATGTATCTCCCCCTTGGGACACTATGTCCCTCAAAGAATACTAACTTGGATGAGCTACTGAGGGAAATTAAGGCGATGTTCAAAACACCTAGGAACTGAGTCATGACTGAATAACTAGGATATGAAACTGAGACATGATACATGAACTGAGCTGAACACGAGTGCATAAATATACTAACTTATCTGATTAACTAAATAACTGATAGCTGAATACTAGATCTGCAAAGCTAAACTGTACTTAGTCTGAATAGCTGGGCTAAGATTTTTGAGTTTTATGCATAGGAGATAAGGACTAACTGAGTAGAATGAGGTATCTGAGCATGGATTCATGAAGTCTATATTATTTTTGAATGCGAGACCAAGTGTACGACAAGGCTCAGAGGTATTCTATAAACTGGGGTACTAAAACACTAATAACTGAGTACTGACAACCTGAATGCTATGGTCAAGCATGTCTAGAACTGAACTGAGTTTCAAAACTGGTTTCTGAACTGAAGATGACATTATAACTAAGCCTATAGCTAGTATAGAAGTACTGAATTCAAGGACTGAACACTGATCACTGAATGCTGGATACTGAAATATAATTAAGTTGGCAACTGAGTTTTTGATGGCTACATGGTGGGGACTGACATAAGTCAAGGATCTAAATGTACACTTACACGTTGTACTTTCCCAACTTCTAAATACGACCCCTTTATAGACGTTTACTTGCACATTTATCATGATATTCAAGCCTATCTTCACAACTACACCCTCGTGCAAAGTAAACATGCAACAATCTTCTCTTATCTAAACAACTGCTCATCACTACACTGTTCCATAAGGAGAGCTAACTGGAGGAGTAAATCAAGAGGACCTGAAATATGAATAGATACAAACTAAACTTGACACATGGCTGAAACTTGAGGAATAAAATATCAATAGTTTAGATTTACCAATAAGGTCTGAACTAAGGATTACATGACATAGTCTAAATGTATCTGATCTGTAGGGGCATAGAATGAGTCATGGAAGCTAAGTATACTGGAAAGCATGATATGTGTACATGAGTCATGAGCTTTATGACCTGAGTCTAGAGATTTCTGTACTCATGGGATATGATTCGAATACTGAGGGAGCTAGAACTGAACCCCTTATATTGGAAACTGAAGGAGCATATAATCCTATGGAAAGTGTGTGAAAGTAGATTGTTCTCATGGAATATGACTCGTACTGTGGAGAAAAAGGGACTCCTTATGCTGGAAATTGAATTCATACATGATTATAGTTCATGACCATAGAGTTGGTAGGCAATGCCTGAGTTGGTTTCGTGATAGCTGAAGTGAAAAACTCTGCACTGAGATGAGAATGGGTTTAGAATTGTCTTCCCTTACTGCTTTCTATACATACTGGCTCTACTACTGAAATCTGACGGCCTGGCTTAGGTACTTGATCTACCATCACATACCTACATTATGTTCAACACCTGTCTATCTTACTAAACACATCGTCTGATTCTATTTCCTCATATACTGCTAATATCACATTCACACCTTCATTCTTAATTTTGATTCAATAAACTTAAGTGTTTAGCTCGTACTATTCAAGACTACGGATCTAATCCCCATGAATACATAATCTGATCAAAAAGAATAATACTATCCCAACTCTACTACTACTAAACTTCTGGGTTCAAGAATGAGTTCTCATGATCATGAATAAAATCTATATGACCTTGGAACAATAATGAACTGATGGGTTACTGTTTGAGTCTATTGCTAATCTTATAACTGACCATAGGGACTGTCTGAGAAAGCCTTGTCTTTAGGACTTTGAACTTCACTGTTTCTATTACCTTGAAAGTAAGGTAAAGTGAACATGAGGGGTGCATGATATGAATATACATAGTTTCCTTAAAGAAACTTGCTATAGCACGATCTTGAGACATGAAAGAAGGGAAAATGTTCCTAAAATATATCATATCCTCTTGCACATAAGTGTGGTGCACAACACGCCCATGTACTAAACTCTACTTGATGCAGATTTCAGACTTCCTAGGACACTGTTGAACCTTAGGCTCTGATACCAAGTTTGTAATGCCTCAATTTTCTAAACCAAAATGCTACACGGTGCTCATGACCCCGAAGGACTACAAACTAACCCATGATTGATATCTGTACCTGTAAACTGCATAATAACTAATAAAATATGCAAAAACATAAACTGTAAGGCCATAAGGTTCAATACTAATACATATTTGAAAAATATGGTATAACAATACCAAAAAGGAACATAAATACTGAAGTTTGAACATCTAATCTGACATCTAGTTCGAAAGCCTCTAACTGAACTGAATAAGGAGTTGATGAGACATGTCCCTAAATAACTCCAACTACTGAAATAAAGTAAAAACTAAAATAAAAATGAAATCATCATGTCCTCGAAGGATGAGGACTCACGTCTAACTCTGACTGCTGATCCTGAAATCTACTACTGATTTGGAGCTCATGTCTCTGAACCTATGGTGTAACATAAGAGAAAGCACCATAGCGCAAATGCATCAGTATATCTGAATGTACTGAGTATACGAGTGAGGTAGGATAAATTCAAAGGGTTATATGCATGAAAAATACTGACTGATATGAATTTGAGAGTATATACATGCATATGTAACTGTAACTGAACTCGTGGAGATACTGACTACTAAGTCTGAATACTCACAACATGAGTGTACTGATAATGAGATTCTAAAAGACCGAGTTTACTGATATAGATATGTAAATCACTAATAAGTGATGGATCTGATACTGTATTACTGAATACCGAGAGACTGATACTATATTACTAATAAAGGAATGATTATTTCTGACAGTTTGAATTATGAAGAACTGGTCTGATTGACTGTATCTAACAGTCCTAAAGATGAGTACTGATAGCATAAGTTCTGATAAATTTTGTGATTGATAGCATAAGTGATTGTATCTGACAGTCCTTATATACTGAAATATGAAGAACTATCTGAGTTCTTTACTGAGACTGGGTAGCTATAGCTGACAGTTCTGAAATCTGTAACTAAAACTGTAGGAAGTAGTTATCTAACCAACATGCCCCAAATACGCTATAATATCTAAGCTGGGGTCCAATCTCTACCCCGACTAGAGGGGTGTCAATACTGCACCACTGGTAAAGACAGATGTCAGAACCCTATACTGGCAGGCACTCAATAAGAATGGTGGGAACCCTAAACTGACAGATTAAGCCACCTAATCAACCCTAATCTGATGGGTTAAGATGTCTCAACCTATGTTGGCTACGTAGTTCTGGAACACAAGGATGACTACTAAGAATCACACCCTGAACTGGCAGGTGAGTTCCCATCCTTGGGTTCACTCGGTGCTAACTTCTACTCCCATCTGAAGGACACTGAACTGAATAACTAAGCTGAACTGAATAACTGAACTGAACTGATTAGCTAAACTGATATTGATTAACTGGACTGATACTAGTGGTATTGTTTAGCAGAGCTAAACTAAGTTTACTGGATTCCAATGACTGACGAAATGTACTGAGTTCAGAGAACTGGTTGAGAGTACTGAAGTTACTGAGATTGACTATGAATACTGAGGTTGCTGAGGTTACTGAGCAGTGAGATTACTGAGATTACTGGACTACTGAGATTACTGAGATTTCTGAGTTTTCCCGAGTTATATGACTGACTGAATTCTATAGATTATTGCTTGACTGAGAGTATCATGAAAACATGACATGGCTCTAGGCACACAGCTATATTTTTTGGGTTCAAGTACCCCCAGGACTCGATGGAAGGAAACTGACAC
Source organism: Capsicum annuum (assembly GCF_002878395.1). Lineage (NCBI taxonomy): Eukaryota > Viridiplantae > Streptophyta > Magnoliopsida > Solanales > Solanaceae > Capsicum > Capsicum annuum. The sequence goes on along the minus strand of NC_061113.1, from coordinate 190,006,473 downwards.
AACTTGAATTTCTTGAGTACACGACTATCAATAAAAATCCATAATACATGAGTGGGGGATTTCATAAAGTACATGGTCATCATAATATCTATCATGAATAGGAATGCTTATAATCAAGTCATAAATCTCATATTCTAATATCATGGGCATTCCAACAACATATACTATTCATAGCAATCGCATGGAAACCATTCAAGCGTAAGGGAACGACAACAGTAATATTTAGTTCATATTGTAATGATTTGGGGATATTATACTTCATGTATTTATTCAACATCTCAAACATGGTAGGAAAAACATGGATATATTTTATGTACATAATTTATATCTCCATTATCATACATGCTTTATACCACAACAATAACAACACATAATTTGCATGGAAATTCATATTGGAGTGTATGACTAACATAAACTTGTTATTTAGATATAATGAAATCATGTAAATATGAAGTTCTAACATACTAGGCATTTTATCGAACACCTTGCATGCATTCTTTAAGGCATAGGTGGATTTCATAGTTGCATTCTATCAATCCATCTAAAGATCATGTTTTTCAACTAACAACATAACTTTCATGAGATATACAGTCACGATACTATTATATAGCAAAACCAACAAGCATCAACATGGGTATGATCATATCACCACAATCAACCAAGCTTTTGTATTTTAAAGATTGATTCTTGAACTCCACAGACGAAGGGAATCCGTGGATGTATACTATGCATACCTTGGAAGGGAAGCTCTTGATGATTGACGGAGGAAATTCCTTGAAATTGGATTTTCAAGCTTAATTATGCAACCCTAGTTGTTTTTCTCTTTTAGTACTCTTGGATGATGAGCTTTGAGATGTTAATAGGGTTGTAATGTGTTTAGAAGCTATATATTTCGTAGGGTTAAGTTTATGGACGTGTAAGGAGTATTAAAAGATTTAATTACCCTCAAAATAACTCAAAACGGAGTGTTTTTGGCATTGGAACTGACTTAGGCGGCGCTCAAGTGATTGCTAAGCTAGGTTAGGCGGTGCCTAACCAATCGCCTATGCTTGGGTTGGGCGGCGCCTAACCAATCGCCTATGTTTACTGTCTCTCACGAAAAGGGCATAACTTTTCGCTCGGGTATTGTATTAAGGCAAAATTGGTACCGTTGGAAAGCTAATTCAATTATCTACAATTTGGTGGGTAGAAATATGCAGAAATACCACATTAACATCGAGTTATACTCGTTCAAAGATGTCCCTTGCAAAATCGAACACTAAAACTTGATGGATTCAAACTCTTAGCTTGTATTACCTTAAGTGAGTCATATGAACATGCTTAATGTATCATAAGCTATCTTATCGCTAAGATACTCAGTGTAAGTCATGCACTAAAATGCTACTCACAGGATAGGAGGTTTCATACGTAGGAAAAATGGTTCGTCTCCTAGCTTAGAAACATACAGGGTATTACAAACCCCTACCTCTCACAGATGAAATAAGAGTAGCTTTAACCACACAGCAGGGATAGTCCTCAGTCAAATGGCCAGCCTTATTACACATAAAGCAACCTTTATGGATCGACTCAATAGGAGAAGGTACAATTGGACTTGAACAAACACCCTAAACTGCTGAACCAAAATATCCACCACCCAAACTCTGCAATGCCTCTTGCATCGACCTACCTTGATATCTATGACAACCTTTGAAATCTGTACCATGAGAAACCTGACCTCTAAACTCAAAAAATAGTGCACCTTCTTGCCGCCTCCCTGAGATGCCTAAAAAATACCCTCAGTCATCTTAGCATGATCCACTATACTCCAAAAAGATGCCCTAAACACAATTATCTGTGATGTAGCCAACTGAAGAGAGACATCCAAACCCTTCACAAATATCTGAATCTTCTCATACTCAATGGAAGTACTAGCTTAGGAATATTTGGACTAGTCATGGAAGTGTGCTTCATACTCTTCTACAGTCATGGAGCCCTAATCCAGAAGGCCAAACTCATCATGCATCCGATGTCTCAAACTGTTAGGCACAAACCTATCCAGAAATGTATCAATAAATTGATCCCAAGTCATATTGGGAGAATCAAGAGGTCCGCAACTAACCAGTGACCTCCACTAATCTTTAGCAAAATTTCTCAACTGATAGGTAGTATAAGTAGCCCTATGCGACTTAAGCGATCCCAAATTATACAACTTCTCTCGATAATCAATCAGGAACTTATAGGCATTCTAGTCCTTAACACCACTCAATATAGGAGGACCCAAATGTGTAAATCTCTAAAACCTTTTCTTATTCTCAAAAGACATAATAGTACTCGTAGCAAGAGGAGACATAAAGAATCTGGCTGGCTAAGATCCCATATGATAAGGTAACATAGGTAAAGGATGAACTCCTGATCCTACAACACCATACTTAGATATTAGCACTAAAATAAAAATAATACTCAGTGTCTGAGAAGTACCTAAAATAGAAATACGTGCAACAGAAGGATCCACGCTCTAAACTAGAGGAACACCTAGCATAACAAAAGGAGAACCCTCTAAGTAGTTTAGAAAATAAACCAACAACCCCTTAAAATTGGGGTAGATAAACTCTAAGGAACTAGAACTAAACCTACACCCTTAACATGCTTACCATCAGACTTAAGGGAGAATCCCCTAGCACTCTTCCTAGACGGGGCTGATCCACAGGCCCATCCACTTTCTTGAGTCTATCTACAACTTAAGGCCCATCCTCCCAACTGAACTCTCTTTCTAGAAATAGGCTTTGCATCTCTGACCTCATGGGACCTAGTCAACACCATCTGCACAAAAAGAGTGAAACACAACTCAGAACACAAGGTATGAAGAACTTTGCATGATAAGTAATAAAATGAGAGAGGTTTCAGAAAGACATCCTGTAGCCTCTAAAAGATAGATACAGATATCTACGTACTAATCTATGAGACTCTATTAGACAACCCGTTCTTACACCATTGAGACCAATGGAACCTGGCTGCTCTGATACAAATTTGTTACGACCCAAAATCTATAGGTCACAATGGAACTTGTCGCGATGAACCTTAATAAGTAAGCCTATCACATAAAACAATACACAAAGGGGAAAAAGACAATAATGACCCTAAAGTAAGGCTATTAGAATAAAGTCAAACCATACAAGTATAATAAATGGAAAAAGAAACATAATAATACATTCCTAACTCTAAAAACCAGGTGTCAATAGTATAAGAATGTATCTAGTACAAATCAAATCCAAAGAAAACATAAGACATCTAAATACAAGAGAAACTCTATCTTTGAATAAAAATAATGACATAGTCTATAGAGAAAGGTAGCAGAAGACATCCAAATTGCTGAAAATCATCAACTACCTTAAAATATCTTACAATCACCTGACTCAAGTAATGTGGGGCGCAGTCAAACCTGAATCTTCACCAAAGAGGTACAGTAAGAGTGAGTACGGTCCACTTATACTCTGTAGGTATCATAGGCAAGCCGAGCAAAGTGAAAAATAAATTACATAAAATACACACTAAGGGCACATCACCTGTAATCAGAAAATGTCCCACAATGGTAGCCCACACCGCTTGCACTAATGGTTCTAATATATCATAAATATAACTACAACAACAAAGTTATAACACCCCTAAAATCTGTCGCAAAATGCCACATAGTGCTTAGGACCACAAGTGATCCCAAGCTAATCCTTCTATTAGTATAACTCATAAGAAACTGAATAATATGCATAAAACGACTGAGTTTACTGTGTGAAAACATAATATAATGGAATCTAGGAAAATAAAATATCATTACAACTTTTATATTCTAATAAAGTTTGAAAGAGGGACTGAAAATACATAACTGACTCTAACTGACATCTGTGAAGCCTCTACTATACTGACTATGGATAGCTGGGATGCGACTCCAACTATCACTAATCAATACAAATGAATAAGAAAATAAAGTACATCAATAAAATCTAACTAAAGTCCCAGAAGTAGGAGGACTCATCATCTGTTAGCTGGAATCTGCAAACTGTCTGAATATAGTATACGTGCTACAACTGAGTTGATACCTACATTATGAGACAATGTAGGACATAGACATATATATAAATCAGTACTTTGAGGATGTACTGAGTATATGGGGGTGAAATGCATAAGTAAAAACATCATCTCATCATTATAATTTGTAAAACAATGCATGCTAAATGTAAATGACTCACATAAACTGGAATACATGAAATGCCGAAAATAATAATCAAGAGAAACAAATCATGCTTTATAAATCTAGTGATTCATAACATTTAGTGCTAAAAGTTGTACCTTTATTCTCCCTTTAAATCATTTTGTCTAAGTGTAAAAGGACTCACTCTAAATCTAAAATCTAAAAGCTAAAAACTGTAGTTAATATCTTTCTGTAAAGCATAATATGAGTAAAACTTGTGAGCCTTAACACTTAGTTTTTCTAAAAGCTTTTCTGTTACTCTTTATGTTCTAGAATCTGTAGTCTGTAAGATTTAAAACTTTAGGGAAAATACTTTATTTGAAGGGAGAGATTAAAACTATTCTAAAAAGCTTATTAGAGGCAAAAACTATTCTACAAGGGAGATTTTCTTAACCGATATAAGCGATGCGAGCTATATGGAGTTCAACGTCTTTCCCTCTTAAGGAAGGAACCTCGCATTGGGAAGAGGTGTCATACTCTTGCCAGGGAGTATAACCTCAGCTTAAGTAATCACAACTCTGCCCACTATGGGCACTTAATCTCAATCCTATGGTGGCACATAGTTCTGGGGCATGAGAACTTGGAATCATACCCAACTCAATGCTAAATATTACTCCCTTTAATTTTCTAAGCTCATCTCATTGAAATCCACTTTAAAACTTGCATAAGGGTTTATTATGAAACCAGTTATGCATTAATCTGAATAAATTTGTAACTAAAGCTATTTTTCTTTTTGTAATCTGTAGTAAATCTGTAAAGTAGATTCCAATACTTATCTGAGGATCAAAAGTTCCAAACTTTATTGTAAATCTGATATAATCAGCTCATAAGATGCTTAAAGCATCATCTTTTCTCAAAATCTCAATATATGAACTTGGGGCTCAAAAACCCATGTATTAAACTCATGTCAAAATATCATGAAAAATCATGCTTGAAATAAACAATGATAATTCATCTCAAAATTTGGAAATTTCTACAATAAGTATTAAAATATGAAAGTAAACATGCAATTCAACTTAAGTATCTTAAAACTCATAATCTTTGCAAATAGTAATAATGGGTATGACCCTTAATCAAATCTCATGTAATTTCAGTCAAAATCACGTAAATTTGTAATTGAAAACTAATTTTAGGCACAAGGATGAGAGAAGTATCCTTGTTCATAACCCCATATACCTTGATTGAAGATTAGATGAAGAAACTTGATGTATTGATTCCTATTTGAGTTCTTGAAGATGGATTCTTGATTATCTTGCCTTGGGAATCCTTAATCTTAAGCTTTCTTGGAGAAACCATAGTGGAATTGATTTCTTTGAGAAGGAGCTTTGAACTGTAGGATTTTTTTGTTTGAGAGAAAATTGATGAATATAAGCTTAATGTGCTTAGAATACGCTTAAATCTTATATTTGGATGAATTGGGGGGCTTGGGAGTAATGCTCTCTTTAAACTTCTAGACAAAACTGAAAATGTAGCATTTTTTTTATTTAGGTGGCCACCACGACGCGCTACAATCATGGTGGCTCATCGGAAAAGGACGAGTGGGAACTAGGTTTTCTCAGCGACACAGAGCTATCGGGGTGCCCTATAGTTTTACCATTTTGTCCACTGGTGCAATGCGCCACTATCACGTAGGCTTACTAGAAATTGACAAATATGAAATGGGACTCCTCCGCAATGCGGTGGGATCATGGAGTCTCACTAGAATTTGACAACTGCTGATTTACTTAGCTCCATGACGTGATGAGAGTCCAGGTGATACACTCTCAACTTAAAAATGCCATAACTCCTTCACCGAGTGTCGGATTTAAGTGAATCTGGTATCAATGGAAAGCTTAGAAATCTTGAAAATTCATCATGGAATAAATATTATTCATTTTGGAAGATATCCCTTAACATTCTAGGAACACATTTAAGCTAGAAAAGTTTAGGGTATTAAAATATCTCCCCCTTAGGAACATTCGTTCTCGAATGTAGCTAATTAAGATGAAATCATTAAGGAATCTGAGGCAATAAGCTATCAGTCACAATTGAAATAAACTATATGACTGAATCCCAATGTAGTGAGCTACTGAACTGATCTGTGAGTGAATGAGCTTTCATGAGAATAGCTATATGGCTGAGATCGAAATGAGAGCGTCAACCCATGACCAACCATTACTTTGGGATGGATCTGATTTCATGAGGAAAGAATAAGAGGTTTATGACATGAAAACTCGGGGTATTACAATATCTCCCCTTTGGGATCATTCGTCCCTGAATGATACCAATTTGATTGAAATACTAGGAAAAAGGCTGAGATGATACGCTGGATACTCATGGACTGAATCATGACTTAATATCTGAATCTAAAACTGATGCATATACTGAAATGGCCATACTCACAAAATTTTTGGAAGTCAAACTAGTCTAAATCAGAAGATGGAAAAACTATAAAGATTTGTCTGTCTGACTGATAAACTAGATTTCTGGCTACACGGACTGAATCATACTGAATGCTCATACCCCGATGGAGTATTTATTCAACACTTTTCTAAGAAACTTTAACACTATTAGGGAGTAAAGAACTTTGGGCATGATTTGAACAAGACCTCTGAATAAGGAATCACAATATTGCTACATCTCCATAGCATGGAACATAGACCCATAAATCATAAGCTAGGATAGAATTTCTAGGCCTTAAGCAATGTAACTTCTTACTTTCAAACTCAGTAGCACTTTCCAAACACTTCCTCTACTATACTATTGTTCTCAAATATCATACACTTGTTTCAACTTATAATTCTCACATGGGCGCTGATAAGTCCTTCTACAAAATCTAAACTAAACTAAATCCTCTCATCAAGGTCAAGCGTAACTCAAAATTCACAAGGCACTACACATAACACTATAATACTAGTCTAAACCATGGATTCAATACCCCAAGCATTGTAACTCTTATCACTTTAACAACTAAATTCAACCTCTTACTAAAAATCCATTAATGCACTACACGTCTATCCTCTTATATACCAATATGACATTTAAATCTAATTTCATCTCCACACATGCACTTCTAAACAAATACCTATAAGAGCATCTCTCCTACATTCTCTAATACCTCTATCAATTACAACCTCCATGCACCATTCAATTCTTAGGATGATACACATAAAAGATTCTCAACTAACCAAGTCATACACGAGAAAATAAACTTTACCTCAAAAATTCTTTCAGACTTATAGACTTACATAAAACCAACTTACAACAATCTTTCCAAACATAACACATTTACTATCTCCCATCCACACAGTTCCTCATCATCATTATCTTGCCCAGGGGAAGGTCACCAAAAAGTTAGAATACCAGGGCCCAAAACATGAAAGGATACTAAGCATAACTTTACACTTTACTAAGGCCTGAGGAATAGAGTATTCACAACATGGATTCGTTAAAAAGATCTAATCTAAGGACGTACATGATATAAACTATACTAGCATCACTACTAGAATCTGGAAGTCTGACTTTGGCACTCATTCTATCATCTCCCCCTTAGATTTAAGCCATCACTCTAAGTCTATGGAACTCATACTAAACTCTAAACTGAACTACAATCACTGCACTCTAGAGTATGGAACACAATAATACACGCAAGTAATAAACTTACTCTGGAAGACTATACCTGAAAGTGTAAAACCTGCTTTTAATACTTCCTTTTGAGGTACAACTCTATATTTATATATCCCCACTAGTCATCAAATAATATCTTGAGCACTTACTAACTTAGAATCTTCAAGGGTATCACCATATCCTGAGTTCACACCACCTAAAGCTTCAACTCTTACCTTTGTTTTCTCAATCTTCAAGGATTCAAACTTAGATTCTGACACTTAAAATGGATATCATCAACCTTAATAAACCAAACTACTCTTGTCATAGCTTACTAATATTACATCTCTAAACTTGTATTTCTAAACCATGAGAATTAAGATCATACCAAAAAGGCTCAACATTACTACCCATAACTCCTTAACTAAGCTATTAAGAACATCATATATGTATATAACTAGTCCCCTTCCACTTAGCAACCCAACGGTACTAACAACCACACAAAAAATGTAATAACCTTAGAAAATAATGCAACCCCATATCACCTTGGGCATACTTCTTCACCATTCATACAACATTATACTTAATTATGAACAATGGACTCAAACTCTTGTATATACTATTCAAGCCTACTAGATCACTTCCATATAACTAGCATCACTAACCAAGAAAATTGTTACATCCACCTCGATGACCAACAACTGTTCAAACTCAATCTCTAGTGCTAAACATGATTTAACAACCCACCTTACATACAATTCTCACTTGGAAGCTATGAAATAAAACATCAAGAAACACTAGTCCACTAGAATCTCATAACAACAATAATCAATCATAACCATAAGGCCTATCTTATTTACAATGCACATCCTCCTTCTACGCATCATTAATATTTACCCTTCTATACATTTAGTTATTATCACAGCTCTATAAGTTTTAGCTAAACTCATTTTTGTGTAACTTCAAGGGAAGCCTAAATTAATGATACTAAACAGCCAAATACTTCATAAATATCTGATATTTTTCCAACACAATAGCTATCATCAATAACCTTTTTCATACTTCAAGCAAATAATAATTCTCCTTACCTAATAATTTCTTCTGTACCTTGCTCTAAACTAACACACCAGGACATATTACCATAATGAAAAATCTATAACATGCTTAAGTTCACCTCTATACTTTCTATCAATCGCCATTCCTACTTTTCTTATCACTATTCTTCTGTACCCATACTTTCACTATAATAAGGTTCTACTATTCATGAGTCATAACACTAAAGTTCATCATATCCCTCGAATTCACACTATATTTAATAGTCTAGGTTTACACTATCTCCTCTCATGAGCACTATCTGTACTAAAGGGATAATGAGGAACCTGAATGCATATCTAATTCAGTCTCAACTGAACAGTTCATAAAGGTGCAATGGAAAGATTAGAAATCTTAAAAATTCAACATAGAATAAATATTATTCATTTTGGAAGATATCCCTTAACATTCTAGGAATGAATTTAAGCTAGAAAAGTTTGGGGTATTACAAAAGCAGGTAGAACACAAGTGTTCATTATATCGTGTGCAAGTAAAAATAGAGAAGAACATGTATATACAAAATGGTCAAGTATAAATAATAGGATATAGAGAAAGTAGACATATAACAAGTCAATATGGAAATTCAATCACAATATCAAAATAATAAAGAAAGTACAACATATAAGACGAGGATGCTACTATTGTTGCTAATGATGATTATAATGCACGAGGTTATCGCACAACCTCTGTATAAACCCATAGAGATAAGACTTCCTACTGTGGGACTCATAGAGGGTTTGTCAACCTATATATCACCCTGTATACATCTACGAAGGAAAGTCATCCCAACGCAGGACCCATGGGGTGTTCATCAATCTATATACCATAAATATCCATGACTCTTCTCTGGCAAATCCTTTGAAAAAGGTCTACAAGATCCAATATCCGATAGTAATATCTAGTATTTCTAATATTCCCAATGTTTCTAGTATTTCTAATGTTTCTAGTATTTCCAGGACACATATATTACAGCAGACACAAATAAAGTAAACATACATAATAACAAGTATATATAAAGCAATACAACAAACAAGTGAAATAATGTGTGTGATGGCATGAGGATGATGATGTAATGAGCATTTACACAACCAATCCACATGAAGTATTTCCATAACGAATCCATACTATTACTTTTTCACAACCACGTGAGCCAATATCCACTAATTATTTTAACCATCCATGAATTTCCATATGATTCATATGCCCAAAAAGTATGAATATCATAATACACCAAAGGTTACCACAATAGGTATTTCTAATAACATAATATAATCATTCACATATATTATAGGCTATCAATATCACAAAAGACCCCACACTGTCATAAATATCATGTAATATCTCAAATTCAACAATTATAAAACATCTATGCTTCCATATAGGTACCACATATATATCCCCAGGCTTGTTTTTTTCTCAATATGACTCTTCAAAGATGCAAAAATTGACTATCCCATAGAAGGGAGTGGGATATGAGAGAAAGTCTTATGATCTAACTATCTCTTGGACCCCCAAATTGGCACTGTATAGTCTTTATCTTGGGATCTATCACAACTCCACAGGTTGGTACAAAAAGGGTAAACTCAGTGGCACATCGATGTCTTGAGAGAGTGAGAGTAGGGAAACATGTCTATGGTAGTGATATTGGGTGTATTTATATGCCTAAGCTCCATAACTTATCCATATTTTAGCTAAGTTTAGAGAACAAAGTGTCTAGTTTCTTATGTTTTTACTCTACTTCTATGTAATTGAGCTAACTGATGTGATTAGCATGATTTTAGGTATTGATGAGGTAGATGGAGATATAATGGGACTATGGAATATGGATGGCATATAACATAAGAGAGAGTAGTAGTCTGGACCAAATGTGGTGCCTAGAAACTATGTCCAAGACTAATTTGTCATTTATAATTAGTTTAGAGACTTAGAAGGAAATTATGAGAGAAATGATTATTAAAGATTATTAAAAATACATGATGCTGAATTTTTATCATTATTCATTATTCTGTATTATTTGGGATTGGAGAGTGGCGGCTTAACAATGAGGGGAAAAACATGCAACTTCATCTTCTTCACCAAGATTGTGTTCACTTTTTTGGTATGATAAATATTTCTATTGTGATTCCCATTTTATTCATGAGTAGCTAAGTTTATTAGTTAAGGTTATGGAAGCCTTTTAACATACAATCTATTACTTTGGATTTTTGAATTTATCATGTATTGTTCTGCTTATATCATACTCTCATCATTTATCTTGAATTCTCTTGGTTGGAAACATAAAGGATGTACCTCAAAACTCAACCTGTTCGATAGAAAGGATGATGTTCGGGAAAGAGAGTAGTGACAAGGAAATAGGATTTCCAACCCCTATTTCATATGTTAATGCCTTTACAGTATTAACTACTTGGAGATTTTATATTGTTTTTGTAAACACTTTTGATTCAAGAGAACTAAAGTGAATTAGTCCTTGATGGTTGAGAAACACTAGGATTATGTTATAAAATACAATACGTTTCTCTGTAAGCATGATGTATGTATGAATTCGTGAAGCCCATAGTTAGAAAGTATTAAAAACTACAAGGTGGACATAACCCTAGCTTGCTATTTCTTTGAATTTGAATACTACTACACATATTTCATCTTGTTAAATTGAAACCATTAAATTGTGAACTTAATCAAATTCCCCTTATTTATTTTACGGAAACAAACGATTAAAAGTCAACAAATCTGCATACAACTTAATTAGCACCATATTTCCTGTGGGATTCAACCCCAACCTAGTTGGGTTATATATTTGACAACGACCACTTACTCTCTCGTAAGAGAGGTGTAATTTAGGCATATTAAATTTTGGTGCCGTTGCCAAGGAATACGGTTATCGATTGAGTTTATGTGTGTTAGTTGACTGTTAGTCAAGTTTCTTTATTTTACGTTTATTTGTGGTTTTTGTTCATTATAGGATCATTGCTGTTTATGCCATGAACTAGAAGTTTAGGAGAACCATTAGTACCCTTCAATCCTGAACCTTATCTCATTGAAAGAATGTCCAACCAACAGGAAACTAACAGATTAGCTGCTCTGGCTATTGCTTAATTAAATCAACAAAATGCAGATAACCCAGGTCGGATACCTAATATAGATGAAGAGGACATAGGAGATGATAATTTAATTGACCAGGCTAATAGGAGGCGTGCAATGGGAGAGTTGCTGATGTATGAGCATATGCTAATATATTTGAAGGTTTTTACTAAGAATAATTGCAAAGTCTTAAGCAACTTTTGTCGGTTTTTATTGTTTTATCTTTGATTTTGCAGTGAAAGTCAAGATACAAGAGAGCCAACAATGATAAAAGTAAAAAAGTTGAAATCTGAAGCAAACAAAAGAGAAGTGTGGCTGATGACATTCCTGATAAGTCGTCAGCACTCTGATAAGTTATCAGCTTTGTGGTCAGCCTTAAACAGAGAATGGGATCAGCTGGAAGAAGTGATGATGACATGTGATAAGCCGTCAGAGTCATGATAAGTTGTCAAGATTGTCGTTAGCCTAAGGGAGAACATAAGAGCTGAAGTAAATCATCGACGACATCTGTCATAAGTCATCAAAGATCTGATAAGCAATCATATTTTATCATCAGCCTAAGGTAGCGAATGTCAAAAGCGAAGAGGAGATGACGAAATCTGTGATAAGTCATCAAACTCCTGATAAGGCATCACAAAATGCCGTCACCTATTCAAGAAATTACTAAACTCTGTGATTTTGTTTCCATAATCAGGGTGAACTATTTAAAGTATTGTTTAGGGTTTTCTTGGAGATGGTACTCTACATTCGGAACCTATTTTGGAATACACATATTTTGTTATTTTCTCTCTAGGTTCTTGGTTTGAACAAAACAATTAACTTTGAAGAGATTATCATCAATATTTTGAGATCTCTACTTTGATCTAATCTAAGAAACACTCGTTGATATTCATCTTACTGTAAGTTCATCTTTAAAATTATGAATTCAACTTGTTGTATTGATTATTACATTATGATTGGCTAAATCCCTTTAACCCAAATTATGGGATCTATGGGTTGGGTCTTGGTAAGTTGCTAAGCGTTCAAGTTTCTAAAGGTAATAGGCCTCCTTGATATAATTCTAAGAGTTTAATTACTGCCTATTGGTTGTGAAAGATACATAGCACCTACTTTGATTTGCTTGAGATAAGAAATCAGCTATAGTAGGAAGTGAATTATTGACAGGGACTTGGAAGCAACCAACCTTTTGTTTAATAATTGACGTTGTAACAAGGTTAATAACATGAGGTGAAGTCTGGTCAGTGAATATAAATTCCTTAAGTCCAAGAGAATTAGGTAATTAAATGCTTAAGTAGGCCGAGATACATTAAGGCATAACTTTGATAAAGATAATTTGTTGTTCCTACCTATCGTGAAAATCTTGAATCACTATTAGCATCTGTTAAGTACCAAAACCCATAGTGAACATAATTATGGTTTATAATAAACTCTTGATTACAAATACGGAAACTAAAGTGACCAACAATTATTTACTAAATTCTCATAACCCCCAATTTACCAAAAACTACTAACTATCAGTTGATTAACTCACATACAACTCAGATTCACACCATATTCCCAGTGGGATTCGACCCTAACCTAGTTGGGTTATATATTGACAATGATCGCTTACATTCTCACATGAGAGGTGTAGTTTGAGCATTATTAAAAATGGCACCGTTGCCGAGAAATACGATTGTAAATTGAAGTTTGTGTGCGCTAATTGACTGTTGGTCAAGTTTCCTAGTTTTACATTTATTTGTTGTTTTTTATTGCAGGATCTTTATAGTGTATCCCAAGAACCAGAATTTTCAGAGAACCATTATTACCATTTAATCCGGAGCCGTAATGAATTAGAAGAATGACAGACCAGCAGGAAGCTGACAGGTTAGCAACCTTAGCTAGAGCTCAGGTGAATGTGCAGAATGTCGGTCAACAAGTACGGCATCCAAATCCTGAGGATGAAGGTTTGGGATATGAGGAGTTTCTAAACCCTGGTAACCTAAGGCGTGTAGAGCAAATAGCTGCACCAGTACAGCATAATGCTAACAAGAACCATCCATTCCGAGGAAGGCAAAATTACCAGCCGGTCCAGTATGACCTTAATGATGATTATGATGGAATGGATGAAGCAGGTGCAACAGATGCAATTATTCCTCCACCATTGTCACCTGGGGAAAAATTCAACATTATGAGTACTATGATTAAACTCCTTAATCTGAAGGGGTTATTTGGTGGCCTTCCTGGGGATGACTCGAACTTGCATCTGGTAAACTTTTTCACTATCTATAAATCTTTTGATAACCTAGGAGTGGGTTAGAATACTATCTATTTGAGATTGTTTCCCTTGTCTTTGTCTAGGGAGGCAACATTGTGGCTTAACGAGCTAACACCCAATTCTATAACCAACTAGAGGCAGTTGAAAAGAGCTTTCCTAAAAAGGTTCTTTCCACCTTCCAGGAGGGTACAATTGAGGGATGAGATCAGCAACTTTAGATAGCTCCCAACTAAAGCTTTGCATGAAACCTAGGAGAGATTGAAAAAGAAGCTGACACAGTGTTCGAACCATAATATGACGAACATACACTTGATGGAGACTTTGTACAGGGCTCTTAACTCTGTGACAAAACCAATTGTAGATAATGTTGCTGGTGGTTCATTTGTTGATCTTACATTCCCAGAATCCTCAGAAATACTAGAGAAATGACCAAACAGAGTCGGGCATGGCATACCAGATACTCTATGGTAGCAAGCCCCACTATTTCTATGGGTATGACTATTGAACAATGTAGGAGAGATGAGGAGCATGATCAAGACATAGTGCACCTAAAAATGTAGATGGACTTGCTAACCAAGCACTTACTATCAGGTAAGATTGAGAAGGTGAAAGCTTTGGGATCTCAAGATAGAGTTGATACTGATCCAGAAGAAGAGGAAAACTATGTTAATAATCAGAGGGGTTTCTGAGGTAATATCCAAGGGAATCAAGGTCGAAATTATTATGATAATCCTAGATATAAGAATTAGGAGCAAGGAAATTGGAGGAGCAATAATGATAGGAGCGGGCTATATGTCTCTCCTGGAAATCATAAGGTTGCTACAACAAGTTCTGAAAAGATGTCCATGGAGGACATGATGGCTAAATTCTTAAAGAAAGTGGAGGCTACCAACTCAGGTATGACTACCATGAAGACCGATCTATCTTCTATTAGTTAGTTGGTAAACTCACACTCCACTGTAATCAAACAACTAGAATAGCAGATGAGTCAACTCTCCATAAGGCTGAAACAGAGTAAGAGTGGAACATTACCTAGTGATACAGTCCAAAATCCATGAAATAATGGCTTATGTATGGCGATTACCACTAGAAGTGGTAAGATATTGCCTGGACCTTCTGTGGGCAAAAATGTAGTTGATGAGGTAGTTGATGATGAACCAGAAGAAGGTGTTCCAGTGGATTCTGAGAAGCTGGATGGTTCTAATGATGCTTCAGAAAAAGGAAAAGAGATAGAGAAGGAGGTAGTGGTAAAAAATCTCCTAAGACCACCACCTCCATTTCCTCAATGATTACAGAAAAAGATAATGATACAAAGTTTAGCAAGTTCATGATGATGTTGAAGCAGCTAACAATAAATGTGCCTTAGGTGGAGGCACTTGAGCAAATGCCAGGATATGTTAAGTTTATGAAAGACCTTTTCACAAAGAAATAAAAGGTTAGACATGAGCCAGAGGACAATCTCCATCATTGTGGTGCTATCTGCATAAGGTCTTTAGTGTAGAAAAAGGCGAACCCGGGAGCATTTACCATCCTATGCACTATTAGGTCCCTGAATTTTACAAAATCTCTATGCGATTTGGGAGCCAATATAAACCTAATGCCACATGTAGTTGGTGATGGCGGATAGGTGTGTAAAGCGGCCAGTAGGCATATTACATGATGTATCGGTAAAGGTGGCCGACTTTATACTGCCTACTGATTTTGTAGTCCTAGATTGTGAGGTAGACTTTGAAGTACCCATCATCCTGGGTAAACCATTCCTTGCAACTGGGAGAGTGATAGTGGACATGGAGCTGAATAAGCTGAAGTTCAAGATCAATGAAAAAGAAGTAAGATTAAAAATACACTCATCCATGACCAAGCAAAAGGAGATAAGTGTTTTCTCAATCATGGAGGTATTCAAGGGGTGTGGAACTTTAATGACTGATGTGCTTATGTATATACTCTGGAGTGTCGACTAATGATTTATCTCTTGCTATAGGTCTTATAATGGCACCCAAAAGAAAGAACCCAAAATCTACAAAGAAAGGGACCAAGGGAAGTGTACCTTGGAGACTCTTCGATGAGGGATCCGATTATAAGAAGGAGGAGCCACTGCTCAGGAAATAAAAAAAAAGACCAAAAAAGCCTTCACCATCTCCACTAGTAGAGGTGGAAGAGAGTAAAGAGAGTGATACTGAGCAAATAATATCTAAACATAAAACTTCTGAGAAGACGGCCTCTGGGAAATAAGAGTCTGAACATGCTGAATTTGAAGAGCATAATACAGATCATCCTAATTCTGAGGAACATGAGTTTGAGCAACATGAATTTGAGGAACCATCATCTCAGTCTTCTTCTGCTAATCAAAAATATGATGAAGAATCTCTAATTTGGGGAACTATGGTTAAATTCAAGAACCCTGAGGTTCGAGATAGTTCTAGGTGAAAAATTCCTAAGGCACAGAAAATCTTCTATGATGGGCTTCGAAGAACAAAAACGAAGTCCCATTAAAAGGCCAATCTTTGAAGAAAAAAAGATCATCACTACCAGGCTGAACAGATATCCTAAAGTGGAGCAAAAATTCTAAGACTATGACTTGGGATGGACTGCGAAAGGAGAAAACTCAATTTTTCCTACACTAGTTATGGAGTTCTATGCAAACCATCAAGCTCGATTAGAAAACATGTGTAAAGAAGGGAAGAAATCAGCAGATCAACCCTTGTTCGATAGAGTTCCAGTATAGGGTGTGATGGTGGATCTCTTAGAAACAACAATCTATAGATTTCTTCATGGACCCAGATTCACTCCTCAGGCTACTTCAGCTACTTTCTATGCTCGATTGAAGTATCCTGAGAATCAATGGTCTTGGTTAGCGACCCTCATAGCTGAAGAAAAACTAGAATGGTTGACCAACCCTAATGAGAGAATTTTTAAGGCTTCCCTAACTCAAGAGGAAATATTCTAGTAGGGTGTAGTGCGCACCCATTTAATGCCTACTGAGGGAGATAATATCCTTAGAAATGATAGATCAATATTGGTCACAAGTATTATGGCTAAATTCAAGTTGAACTTCAGGGAGATCATTGCTGAGGAGATTAAAATTCGAGTTTCAAGGCCCAATACAGCATATCCTTTCCCTTGTCTAATTACAAGATTATGTAAGGCAGCCCATGTACCTGAGGTTGTGGGGTTAGATGAAGAACTGCTTGCCAAGAAGACCCATAATCCCATATGATATTATGAAAATCAGCCGAGACTGATACTTAAGAAAGGAGCAGGGGTTGAAACAGACCCACCAGTTATAGGTACCAGCTCAGCAACTAATGTAACGGTGTAGGATTTTGAGGCTGCAGCACTGATCTCCTCAGCAATAGCAGAATTAGTGCCTAGAAATAAAACAAATTCATCAGCTGCTATGTCTACCATAGAATTTACCTTGATCCCAATGAATTTTAGGAGAGTGGCCAAACAATCCAAGTGGTGTGAGGCCTAGCTATAACTTTTTGCCAAGCAATTTGCCTCTACGGTGGACAAGAGGATTAAGGTTGTACTGAAGCCCTTCCGAGCCTTGCGCGATCAAATTAATGAATTAGAAAATCATTTTAATACATAGGCAAGAGAAATGTTAGGCTAAGACCTTGCATAATTTAGAGCATCCCTGGATAAGGTAAAGGCGGATGTTGGGGTATTACAGCAACACCAACTTATGGTGTCGGTAGATCTAATTATTGATGAGTCTGAGGGTGAAATCACATTGCTTGATCTCATAGAAGAACCAGTAAATAAAAAGAAGAAAAGGGGTAAGAAGAAAGGCAAGGGTAAGAGAGAAAGGACTGATAGTTATGAACAAAGAAAAGCAGAGAAAAGGGCGAGAAAGAAGGATGAAAAAGAGAAGACAAAGAAGGCGATGATTGAGTCCTTAGTTGATAATGAGAAATGGGAGGCAGCCATTTGAGTGAAAGCCGTAGGTGCCTCAATGAGTATGCCCTCAACAACTACTGGGCCAGATGTATCAGAAAGGAGGGAGACTCCCGATGGAGAAAAGGTAGCTGAGGATACAGCAGTAGGTTCAAGGACCCACGATTCCCATGCTTGATCTACTCCAGGTATACCCTAACCCTTAGTTTAGTTTTCCTTTGATATTAAGTTGAGGGTGTAGGGAGAGTTATTTTTGTAACATTTTGTAGTTGACTAGGAGAAATACAAGTACCTGAGGCAGTTAACATGGTTTTGTTATTTTATGAACACCTCTTAAGTGGTCTAATTCTTTAACTGTGTGATTTGCATCTAATTGTGACCACTGTTCATCTTTGTATGGTATTAGTTCTAGTAACTTGATAACCATTGCTAAACAATTGCATGAACCGGATAAGTATTAACTTGTGATATACTTGTGTGCCATGAGCGTGTAAGATTTTACTTTGTTTCCTTTGTATGATGGATTCAGAACTTGCCCGGTTAGTCTTACCTAGGTTGAAGGATAGGGGTTAGGAAAGGATCATAGGTCGTTTTGATATTAGCCCACTTTAGCCTAAATGACCTTTTTTATATGCATAATATCCCTCGATCTCTATTTTGAGCCTGAATATCCTATTTCTTTTTATTATACCTATCACCATCCTATTTTTATATCATAATAAACCTATTTTGGCCCTGGTCCTCCTTAGACACTGTGCACCTTGACTTAGGCAAATGGCCTAAGTTGAGGGTGGCTATCATAGGGGTACATGATTTAAAATAAGTATAAAGAAAGTTAGATTAAAAGAAAAGAGGAAAAAGCTGGGTATGGTGGAAAAGAGCAAGATAAGAAAAATGGTGAAAAAGAACAAGTGATTGTAGAAAAGAATCGCACCCATCCTGAATAAGTGTGATCGAGAAAAGAGAAGAGTAGAAAAAGGTAAATGAGTGAGACCCCAAAAGATAGTTAATGTCAAGGTATCTTAGTCACTTTAAATATCATCGAGTATCATACCATCCCCTAGCCTACATTACAAGCTAAAAAAAAGACCTATAGTGATCCTAGCTGACCTGTCTGAAGATCTTGGTAATGAAAATAAGGGCAAGCCTATGGTATTTAGCATATATTGATTGGAACTTTATTCTGAGAGTAAGTGTCTTGTGATTGTCCCTATGGTTACATATGTGATGTCTGATATAAGTGCAATGGGACTTCTTTGTAGTGAGGGCACACTAGTTACGTTGTTAGTTGCTAACTTGTTTGGATAGTGTAACCTTGATACATGTATGGTTGTTGTTGCTGATTTGATGCCATATCTTGATTCCTGTGTATCACGTTGTTGCTCATTAATAACATACACAGTTGTTTGTAAATTGATTGACCTTGGAGATGGTGAAGATGTTTTGAGATAATATGGATGGTTGACTGCTGAATGTACTTTGTATTCTCTTGGTTGTATTTTAGTTGCTTGAGGACAAGCAATTATTTTAAGTTGAAGGTGTTGATGTGTGAGCATATGCTAACACTTTTGAGGCTTTTAAGTGAGAATAATTGTAAAGTCTTAAGCAACTTTTGTCATTTTTGATTTTTTTATCTTTGATTTTGCAGTGGAAGTCAAGATGCAAGAAAACCAACAATGATGGAAGTAAAAGAGTTGAAATCTGAAGCAAATAGAAAAGAAGTGTGGTTGATGACATCCCTGATAAGTCGTCAGCACTCTGATAAATTATCAGCTTCATCGTCAGCCTTAAATAGAGAATGAGATTCAGCTGAAGAAGTGACGACGACATATGATAAGCCATCAGAGTTGTGAGAAGCCATCAAGATAGTCTTTAGCCTAAGGCAGAACATAAGAGCTGAAGTAAATCATCAACGACATCTGTGATAAGTCATTAAAGATCTGATAAGCCATCACGTTTTATCGTCAGCCTAAGGCAGTGACTGTTAAAAGCGAAGAGGAGCTGATGACATCTGTGATAAGTCGTCAGACTCCTGATAAGGCATCACAAAATGTCATCACCTGTCCGAGAAATTACTGGACTCTGAGATTTTGTTTCCATAATTAAGGTGAACTATTTAAAGTATTGTTTAGGGTTTTCTTGGGCTGGTACTCGACATTTGGAACCTATTTTGGAAAGCACGTATTTTGTTATTTTCTCTCTAGTTTCTTGGCTTGAACAAAACAATTAACTTTAAAGAGGTTATCATCAATATTTTGGGATTTCTACTTTGATCTAATCTGAGAAACACTCATTGCTATTCATCTTGCTGTAAGTTCATCTTTCAAATTATGAATTCAACTTATTGTATCGATTATTACATTATGAGTGGCTAAATCACTTTAACCCAAATTATGGGATCTATGGGTTAGGTCTTGGTAATTTGCTAAGTGTTCAAGATTCTACAGGTAATAGGACTCCTTGATAATTCTGAGGTTTTAATTATTGTCTATTATTGCAATGATAGATAACACCTACTTTGATTTGCTTGAGATAAGAAATCAACTATAGTAGGATGTAAATTATTGACAGGGACTTGGAAGCTACCAACCTTAATTAACCTGAGGTGAAGTCTGGTCAGTGAATATAAATTCCCCAAGTCTGAGAGGATTAGGTAATTAAATGCTTAAGTAGGCCGAGAGACATTTAGGCATAACTTTGATAAAGACAATCTATTGTTCCTACCTATCGTGAAAATCTTGAATCACTATTAGCATCTGTCAAGTACCAAAACCCATAGTGAACGTAATTCTGGTTTTCCATAAACTCTTGATTACAAACACTAAAACTAAAGTGACCAACAATTATTTGCTAAATTCTCTTAACTCACATACAACTCAGATTCACACCATATTCCCTATGGGATTTGACCCATACCTAGTTGGGTTATATATTGACAATAATCTCTTACATTCTCACGTAAGAGGTATAGTTTGAGTGTTATCAGTTGCACCTGTAAATCAAAATTATCCATTCAGAGAAAGAATAGACCGCCAAGCTGTGCAGTTTGATATTGATAACGATGAGGACGATTTAGATAGAGTTGGAGATACAGGGGCAATTATTCTACCACCACTAGCTCCTGGGGAGAAATTCAACATCAACAGTATGATGATCCAGCTACTGAATTTGAAAGGACTCTTTGGTGAATTATTGGGTGATTATCTAAATCTACATTTGGTGAATTTCATCAATATTTGTAAGTTGTTTGATAATCCTAGAGTGGGACAAAATTCTATTCATTTGAGACTGTTCCCACTATCTCTATCTAGAGAGGCAACTATATGGTTGAATGAGCTGACTCCTGATTCTATAACAAATTGGAGGCAATTGAAAGGAGATTTCCTAGAAAGGTTCTTTCCGCCCTCCAGAATATTACAATTGAGGGATAAGATCAACAACTTTAGGCAATTAGCTAATGAAGCTTTGCATGAGACTTGGGAGAGGTTTAAAAAGAAGTTGGCTCAATGCCCAAACCATAACATGACTGATGAACACTTGATGGAAACATTCTACAAAGCTTTGAACTCACTTAAAAAACCAATAGTGGATAATGCTACAGGAGGAGATTTTATGGAACTCACCTTTACTGAGGCTGTTGACATGTTAGAAAGAATGATTAAAACAAGTAGCACTTGGCATACCAGATATTCTATGGTAGCAAGCAATACTAGGTCTCTTGTAATATCAGAGATCAACATAGGAGAGAAAAGGAGCGTAATCAGGATATGGCTCACATAAAAACCCAAATGGATCTGCTCATGAAACATTTTCTATCAGGTAATGTAGAAAAGGTAAAAGTTATGGAGTCCCATGGTAAGGGAGCTGAATCAAACACCGAGGAAGATGTTAACTATTTGCATAACTAGGGGGTTTCTGAATTGTGGTCAAATAAACCAAGGTTGGAACCATCAAGGAGATTGGAAGGATAAAAGTGACAGTAGTGGACTATATGTACCTCCTAGAAGCCATGATAATGCTGCCACTAGTTCAGGTAAAATGTCCATGGAGGACATGATGGACAAACTATTAAAGGAAGTTGAGGCGACCAATTCTGGGGTGACTACGATGAAAAGTGGCATATCTTCCATGAGTCAACTAGTAAATTTACACTTAACTGCTATTAAATAACTGGAGCAGCAGATGAGCTAATTATCTACAGTATTCAACCAAAGACAGAATGGGACTCTACCAAGTGATACAGTTCAAAATCCAAGGAATGATGGATCAGGTATGGTTATTACCACTAGGAGCAATAAGATATCATCTAGTCTAGGATTACGAGCATCCTCTCATACTGATGCAGTCGAAATGGATTGGAAGATGGTTGATGAATCTTCAGTGGTGCCTGTGGAGTTGGGAAGTTTGAAAAAGAAGAGTGCGGAAGTGGAACAACCACCTAAGCCGAGGCATGTTAGTGGTGTGGAGCAAGGCATAAGAAAGGAGGTAAAGGTTGCCCCAGTTGAAATCCCAAGGCCACCACCCCTATTTCCATAATGATTAAAGAAGAAATAAGATAAAGGCAAGTTTAACAAATTAATGGATACATTGAATCAATTGACAGTGAATGTTCTTTTAGTTGAAGCACTTAAGCAGATGCCAGGATATGCTAAATTTATAAAAGATCTTATGACGAAGAAAAGAGAGGTAAGTTATGAACCGGTGGATAATCTTCATCATTGTAGTGCTATTTCTACAAAGTCATTGGTGCAAAAGAAGGCAGACCTAGGAGCATTCACCATCCATTGTACGATTGGGTCTTTAGATTTTGCGAAGGCCTTATGTGATCTAGGAGCTAGTATCAATCTGATGTTTCTAGCTGTTTATAAGAAGTTGGGTTTAGGAGACCCTACACCCATAAACATGCAACTTATAATGGAGGATAGATTGGTGAAAAGGGCGGTTAGGATTCTACATAATGTACTTGTAAAGGTGGCCGACTTTATATTTTCTGCCAACTTTGTAATTCTTGATTGCGAAGTGGACTTTGAAGTACCCATAATTTTAGACAGGCCATTCTTAGCAACCGAGAGAGTGTTAGCTGACTTGGAGTTAAATGAGCTAAAATTTAGGCTCAACAAGAAAGAGGTTAGTTTTGAAGTATGTACATCCATGATAAAACAAAAGGAGATGAGTGTCTTTTTGATTGTTGATGTATTCTATAAAGATAAGAAAGGTTTACCAGTTAAGGATAGGTCTGTTGTGGAGACCATAGCTGGTGTAGTTGAACTTGCAAGCAACAATGTGTGTGACTTCAAAGTGGCTGGACTTGGAATAAAGCATTTTCTTGATCCAACAAATGAGGTACAAATCGTATCATCAATGTATCTTGATGAAGTTTGAGTAGTCAAGATAATCAAGTCGTGTCGCGATGTTAAATCAGGCACTGCATGGGAGGCAACCCATGATTTTATTTTCATTTTATCCTGTTAAATAAAAATACAAAAATAAGAGTCGAGCCGCAACTAAAACTATGGCGCTTGGCTGGAGGCAACACATACTTCTAATCATTTTTGTTGTTTTTGATTAAGTGTAGGTGCATAAAGTACTCAGAAGGTTATTAGTACAAAATTTGTTTTGGAATTGAGCCAAGTAAACGGTGGTAAGTTTAGGAGTGATGGGAATATTACAGGTAAGTTGGAGTGGTCAAATGTGTAAGGCTTGAGTTATGATTCATGTTAGATTCATAACCCAAATTATGTTAATTTGACCCAAAAAGTTTTGCGGTGCGACTTTATTTTGTGACTTTCAATGAGTTCTATGGTGATAGAATAGAGATCAGGCCGATAGGCCTAATCTCAAAGCCCTCCACTGACTTTGATGGGGGTGCGGGGGTGAATCCCCCGCGGTACGGACCTTTCTCAATGCTTTATATGAAGAATGGGGTGCATGGCATCCAAGTTTAAGTGTACTACAGGGTGTGTGGTGCCCAAGTTTACATAGGTCATAGGAAAGGCGTCGCCTAAGACATAGCCTAAGATCACACTCACGTATGCTATACCTTATGTGGCATACACCTTAACTTTGGTGATGGCTTATGTGTTGCACACCCGACCGCACATCTTCACTGTTTCACTCGTGCGACTACCTATGCGGCGCCTAACTTAAATTGTGCGATACCTTGTGCGGTGCACACTTACCCTTGTACAATAACATGTACAACGCAAACCGTAACGTACATGCTCACTTTTTCACTTGTACGATGACTTATGTGACGCACACTTAAACATTTTCCTTTCCTTGTGCGTCGCATACCCTTCCCAATTTAGCTTAGTACCCGATTTTTAATTGGGCCAATCCGATCCGGATTTTACTCTTTAATAGAATTCGCACCATGAATTCCTAAAGTCATCCTTATTTCACCCCTAAGATGTACAATATTTCTCTCTTACCATTCTATTTGTCCTTCAAGATTACTCTTTGCTTAACAATATCAAGAATTTCCCCTTCCTTCCTCAATCTTCCATCTTCAAGGTAAGTTTTACTTTCTTAACCCTTAGTTATTGTGACCTTTTGTTATATTTAATTGATTTTTTGAGGATTATGAATTAAATTCTTGCCATGTCTATGTCAAACAATGATTTTGAACATCTTGAGAAGATAAGCACCATTGTTGTAGTACTTTGAGCTTGTACATGTGAGTGAATTGTTCACAACCAACATGGTAGTTGTGTAACCATTAGTTTCCATCTTATTTTGTTGAACATGATGTTGAGAAAATCTTGTGAAAGTGATGGTGTTTTGTGTATATTGATATGTTGAAGCTCTAAGGCATAACTTTGTTCAAAAATTATTTTATTGAAGTAAAATTGGTGGAATTGAAGTGAGTGCATTGTATGGTGACTAATATCGGTGCACCATATCAAAGTGTATATTAGCGAAGTCTGAGTACCCGACAATAATATTTAATTTGATTATACTAACAAATTAAGTATGGGGTGGTGACTTCACCACCTTCATCTTAATTATAGTTAGTTTTATTATGTGTGGCTAACATTTGTGATGTGATGAATACAGGAAGAATGGCTCCAATGATGATCTCTATGCAGGTGGCATGACTCTTAATGTGGATGAGGAGTACTACTAGCCAGGTTTTTTATCTTGTTATTTGCACTGGGGACAGTGCTTAGCTTAAGTATGGGGTGGCTGGTTACTTTGCTACTTGTTTTGTAAGAAAATAAGACCTTCTTCTTAGTATACTTCTGGATAGGATTAGTTATTTTGTTACTTATTTAGTCATAATTAGGTGTTTTTCTCGATGATGGATGGATGAGACCATCTTAAGAGAAAATTAATCATTTAATTGCATGTAACTATTTTTGTGGATCATATAAAATTATAACATAAGTATGTGATGGATCATTACATTTGAAACACCTAGGCTCTAGTTGTGACTCATGTTGTGATTGTTGGTTTTATGTAATTGTTGGATCGAGAATCTATAATGCTCCAAATTGAGTTGACCATGTGTCGTGAGTGTGTAAGACTATTGTATATTCCTTATTGCAACTGATGCTAGAACTTGCCTGGTGTGGATGCAAAGAAAAATAAAGATTGTGAGTTTAGGAGATGATTTAGGCATTTCTTTGATAGCCATTGTTCATACCTTCTTTTGACCTACCTTTGTATATTATCTTAGCTAGCCCCGTTGAGCCTTTAGATTGTTCTTTTGCTAGCCTCATATGTAGCCTAACCCATTTTTTAATAGACCGTAATTTGATCCAAAAGCTCCTAAGTGCTTTAATGTAAAATCAATTGGAGTTAGAAGTTTGACAATACGAGGGAAAAGGTGAAATTGATGCCCCAAAGTCTAGTTATTGGTGTGAGTAATTGATGTGGTTGGGAGTATCAAAAATTGTTGAAAAGTTCCAAATTTTATTCCAGACATATTACAATGAACCTGTTTTGGCCCTGGTCCTTCTTGGATATTGTGCACCTCAACTAAGGCAAATCGCTTAAGTTGAGGGTGGCTATCATAGGGGTGCGTAACGTGAAACGGGGGAAAAATAAAAAAAATATTTGTAATGGCTGCATACTCCCACCATAGTGTTTTTAATTGAGCTTAACAAGTTGGGGTGAAAAGCAAATCTGTGAAGATAGAAAGAGTGGAAATTGGTTGTTAGAGATTGGTTTTAATCACATAATGTAGTGTCTTAAAGCACTTAGGGAAGATAGTCACTATTTCTGGCCAAAATAGTTCCTACTCATCCCTTAGCCTGCATTACAACTCATGAAAGACCTATTTGATCCTAATCTTAGCATTCTGATATTAGTGGAGCACTACGCTAAGGGCAAGCATATGGTCATCAGTTGTAATTTGAGAATTCTTTGTGAGAGTGAGCGCAACTTGATTCTTGTACCCATTTTGTTAGAAATTGCATGATTGTGAGTTATTATGGGTAACTCTTTTGTTGTGAGGGAACATAGTTGATAAAGGTTGGGTAATTTATATGATTTCTTTGCTTAAACGGTATGCATGAATTTACCAACTTAATGAGTCTATTCTTGAGGGTAGGTTGTCTCTAGTAATGATTCATGAATCTACTTCTTGTTCATAATTGTTGTGTGAGCCTATTTGAGCATCTTGTTTTCCTTTATGGGTGCTAAGACTTGTGTAGTATGCATAAATGGATATGTTGTTCGAGGACGAACAAAGCTTTAAGTGTGGGGTGATGATCTTGGGTGTGTTTATAAGCCTAAGCACCATAACTTATCCATATTTTAGCTAAGTTTAGAGAACAAAGTGTCTAGTTTCTTATGTTTTTACTCTACTTCTATGTAATTGAGCTAACCGATGTGATTAGCATGATTTCAGGTATTAATGAGGTAGATGGAGACATAATGGGACTATGGAATGTAGATGGCATATGACACAAGAGAGAGTAGCAGTCTTGACCAAATGTGGCACCTAGAAACTATGTCCAAGACTAATTTGTCGTTTATAATTATTTTAGGGACTTAGAAGGCAATTATGAGAGAAAAGATTATTAAAAAGAGTTGATGCTGAATTTTTATCATTATTCATTATTCTGTATTATTTGGGATTGGAGAGTGGCGGCTTAGCACTGAGGGGAAAAACACACAACTTCATTTTCTTCACCAAGATTGTGTTCACTTTTTGGTATGATAAATATTTATATTGTGATTTCCATTTAATTCATGAGTATCTAAGTTTATTAGTTAAGGTTATGGAAGCCTTGTAACATACAATCTATTACTTTGGATTTTTGAATTCATCATGTATTGATCTGCTTATATCATACTCTCTTCGTTTATCTTGAATTCTCATGGTTGGAAACATAGAGGATGTGCCTTAAAACTCAATTTGTTTGATAGAAAGGTTGAGGTTTCGGAAAGAGAGTAGTGACAAGAAAATAGGATTTCCAACCCCTATTTCATATGTTAATGCCTTAACAGGATTAACTACTTGGAGATTTAGTATTGTTTTTGTAAACACTTTTGATTCGAGAGAACTAAAGTGAATTAGTCCTCGATGGTTAAGAAACACTAGGATTATGTTATTAAATACAATACGTTTCTCTGTAAGCACGATGCAGAGTTAGCAGAGTTTGAAAGTTGGAGCCATAAGCATGGGTTAGAAATTGATTTTATTTTAAAGATAGAGCAGCATGATTATTGAAAATATGATTGAAAATGTCTCCACATGTAGTATTTTGACTTTTTTTTGGACAAGAAAATCTTCACCATTTCCAAGTTGGTTGCAACTTAAATCTAACATGTCTTTAATCTGAACCATCGGATCTTTAAACCGTAGGCTCTTGTAATACCCTTAAGTTTCTTAACTTATTTCATCCCAAGAATGTCTAGTATTAGCTTCTAAATTGAATGATGTTTATTCCATGGGGGATTTTTAAGATTTTCACTTTTTTCATATGAAAAATCCAATAAGCTCTCCATCGATATAAGATTTGCCCAAATCCAATAACCAGGTATGAAGTTATGATTATTTTAAGTTCCCGTCATAAAACAGCGCCATGTTGGTTAGTGGCGCACCGCGCCACACTCGAAAATGGCAATTGTCCATTTTCTAGTGTCTCAGCACGATCTCTCTACATCGCGCCAAAGTTTCAGGTCATAAAATGAAGTGGCAACGCGATGGCTCCACGTCACACCATTCCCCAATTTCCCAGTTGTTAAATTCCAATGACATGGAGCGATAGCGCTGCGTTGCGCCAGGGGTCCAGGTCAAAAAAATTTCACAAATTTAAAAGACGCTTCCAGGGTTAAAAGGGTCAATTTTCCACCCCTATATATACCCAATAACAAGTGATTCAGCCATATTTCACCCTAATTATAGTGTTTCTCTCAAGTTTCTCTCAAGAACAAGTTAGGGTTTTCAATTGGGAATTCAAATTCAATACTCAAACTCAAGAATCTCTCCATCAATCTCCATAGAATCAAGAACTAAGGCATGCACAGTGTTCATTCATGGATTTCTTTCATCCATGAAGCCTAAGAATCAAGTTTTAAATCTTTCTAATGAATATTTTCTTGTGGGTTGATTATGTTCATGTGATTATGATTGTATGATTCCCAAGTTGGAATCTTTATGTGTTGTTCATGGACTTATGCTAGTATGTGGTCTGAAACATGTGAAATTAAGTTGAAATAAGGAGTTTTTTTGTATTAATTTGATGGTCATGACAATGCAGATAAAATGCCTAAGAGAATAGAAATTATGCATTATATCTTAATTATGACCCAAGTGATAAATGCATGCATTACCCTATGACCAAGAATGACTTCCATGATATTGTGTGCATTATAAATGGTTGAGGCAATGTCCATGAGATTTGGTTGATGAAAGTATGATAATGCTTATATGCTATTCCATTCATGTATAAAACTATGATAACCATGTGCATCATGAAATTCCTAAATTAATGTATTATTAATTGTTGATATTGGCCATGTGTTCAAGAAGTGTCATGTCCTGTCAGTTTCATGCTATCAAGTCCTGGGGGTACTTGTACCCAAAAATTTAGTTGTGTGCCTAGAGCCAGTGTTATGTTTTGTCGATACTCTCAGTCAAGCCATAATCTATATAACTCATCAGTCAGTCATGTGAATCAGGAAAACTCAATAATCTCAGTAACTTTAGTACTCTCCATCAGTCCTCAGATCTCAGTAGCATTCCATCAGTCAATGAAACTCAGTGAACTCAGTTTAGCTCTTCTAAACAGTACCATTAGTATCAGTTCAATTTAGTTAATTAGTTCAGTATCTATTCAGATGGGAGTAGGAATTAGCACCGAGTGAACTCAAGGATCGGAACTCACCTGTTATATGAGGGTGTGATTTTTAGAAGCAATCCTTGCGTTCCAGAACTACGTAGCCAGCGTAGGTTAAGACATCATAGCCTGTTATACAAGGGTAGATGAGGTGGCTTAACTTGTTATACGAGGGTTCCCACCATTCTCACTAGAGTTACCTGTTATATAACGATTGCTCATAGATTGTCCTTACCAGTGGCGTGGTATTGACACCCTTCTAATTGGGGTTACAAATTAGAACCCAACTCAGCTATATTGCTATATTTGGGGCACATCGGTTAGATAACTACTTCCCACAGTTTTAGTATCAATCTCAGTAAAAGAACTCAAATAGTTCTTTAGATTTCAGAACTGTCAGATACAGTCAACTCAGTACAGTACGAAACTTAGCTAGTTCCATCAGTATCAAGACTGCCAGATATAGTCACTCATGTTATCAGTACTCAGACTCAATAATCATGTTATCATAAACTCAGTTAGTAGTATATTAATTATACAAAACCCATGTTATCAGTATTTAGTTTCAGGATTGTCAGATACAGTCAATCAGATCAATTTTTCATAATCAAAACTGTCAGAAATAGTCTTTCCTCTATCAGTAATATAACATCAGTCACCCAGTATTCAGTAGACTCAGTCATTAATATCAGTAAACTCAGATGTCATTAAATCAGTACTCAGAACCTCATATCATTATAGTATGGTCTTAGTTACAGTTACGCATTCATGCATATATTCTCACATTCATGTTATATAGTACATTCAATCGTAATGACCTCATGCATTCAGCCTAACTCATGTGACCCCATGCATTCAGCCTACCTTACTTGCATACCATTACATTCAATCATAATGACGCATTTGCACTATGGTGTTTTATACCATAGGTTTAGAAGCACGAGCTCCAGAACATCAGTAGCATTCCAGTCTCAGCAGTCAGAGTTAGCAGTGAGTCCTCTTCTTTAGAGGATATGATTATTTCATTATTATATCATTAATTAATTTATTAGTTGAAGTAAGTTGGGGATATGTCTCATTAATTCCTTATTCAGACAGTTCAGTCAGTTAGAGGTTTTTCATACTACAGTATATTCAGATAGTTTATTTTAGCTTTGATTTGGGTATTTTATACCCCACCCCGATGTTATATTTTATCAAATCTTATGTTATAGTTTTGAACCTTATGTCCTTTTAGTTTACGTCTCTATATTTATACAGTATATCAGGCAGTATACAGGTAGAGATATCAGTCATGGGTTAGCTTGAGGTCTTTCGAGGTTATGAGCATCGTGTAGAATTTTGGGTACCAGATTCAAGGCGTTACAAACTTGGTATCAGAGCCTAAGGTTAAATAGAGTCCTAGGAAGTTTGAAAGCCACATCGAGTAGAGTTTTGTGCATGGGTGTGTTGTGTACCACTCTTATGTGCAGGAGGCTATGAGATGTTTTAGGAACAGTTTTCCTTCTTTCATGTCTCAGTTCGTGCTATAGAAAGGCTCTCTAATAAACTTATGTAGATTTTTATCATGCTTCACTCATGTCAACCTCACCTCACTTTCAAGGTAACAGAAACAGTGAAGCTTAAAGTCCTAGAGATAGGATTTTCTCAGATAGTCCTCACAGAGAGTTATGAGATTACCCACAGGCTCAAAACTATGCCATTAGTTCTGTTATGTTCCAAAGTTTTACAGATTCCATTCATGATCATGAAAACTTATCCACAAACCCAAATCTAGATATGCCATCAAACCCCTTCTCAGAATCCTATAATATCAAATAACCTAGAGTTAGATGTATGAACCCGGGATTTTAGCAGTAGTAGATTTGGGATAATATTATCCGTATTGAACAGATTATGTATTCATGGGGATAGTTGTACAAAAGTAAATTAGTAGGATTGAACAGTGCTAGCAAAAATTTAAGTTTATTGATTTGATACTAAGTATGAATGTGGGGATATGAGTTAGGAGATGTAATATTAGTAGTCTATGAAGAAACAGAAGTAGATGGTGTGTTTAGTAAGGCAACCATGTGTCGAACAGAGTATAAGTATGTAATGTTGATTGTAGTTCAATTCAGAGTTTAGTAAAGTGTTCACAGACTTATGATGATGACTTAAGCTAAGGGGGAGATGATAGATCAAGTGACCGAGCAGGCACTCATATCCTAGTAGTAGTTCCAGTATGTATAGAAAAGCTGTAAGGGGGAGATGATTCCCTGACCCATCCCTATCTCAGTACAGAGTTTTGTACTCAGTCAGCATGATGCATACACATGCTTCACATCTTCGTCCCATGAACACAACTAATATTCATGCATTTTTCATAGAATCATATATGATTCCAGTTCCCAGCATAAGGAGTTCAGATCTATTCCGTCAGTAATACAAATCATGTCCCACGAATGCAGAAAACTCCAAACTTCGGTTATACAGCTCATGACTCATGTACTCATGTCACGCTTTACAGTACACTCAGCTTCCATGACTCATTAGACGCTCCTACTAATTAGTTAAATCTTGGATATGTCATGTATATCCTCAGTTCAGACCTTCTGTGTAAATATATATTGTTGACATTATATTCTTCAGGCCTCAGTCATATGTCAAGTTCAGTCAGTGTCCATTCATGCTTCAGGTCCCCCCCTGATTTAACCCATCAGTAAGCTCTCTTTATGAAAACTGTATAGTGATAAACAATTTCATAGATAGAAGAGAGTAGTTGTTACATATTATGATAAGATTGTTGCATGTTTAGTGTACACAAGGGTGTAGTTATGAAGATAGGGTTGAATGTCATGTTAGTGTGCAAGTAAATGGCAAGCAAGGGATAGTATTTAGAAGTTGGGAAAGTATAGATTGTGAGTATACATTCAGATCCTTGATTTATATCAGTCCTTATTACGTAACTATCAAAACTCAGTTGCCATCTCAGTTACAATTTTAGTATTCTGTACTCAGTGATCAGTGTTCAGTCTTAGAATTAAGTACTTTAGTATCAGTCTAAACCTCAGTTATCAGTATTTAGTTACCAGGACCCAGCATTTAGTTCCATTATGAGTCCCAGTTACAACCTTAGTTATAATGTCAACTTCAGTTCCGTAATCAGATCAGAAACTTAGTTCAATTTTAGACTTGCTTGACCCTAGCATACAATTGTCAGTTACTCAATTATTAGTATTTTTGTAACATACTACACAGTTTTCACAAATATTCTGTACCTCAGTTTACAGAATATTTCCAAATTATGTCGTATACTTGGTCCCGCATTCACAAATAATACAGGCCTCATGAATCCATGCTCAAGTTACCTCATGTTACTCAGTTAGTTCCTTCCTCCTATGCATAATATTTTGCAGTCTCAGTCCAGCTATTCATACCAAGTACAATTCAATCTTACACACCCAATATTCATCTATGAGCCATCCAGTTAATCAGATAAGTTAGCATATTTATGCACTCTTGTTTAGCACCCATGTGAATCTTTTTAGTAGTCTCGGTTGCAGTACAAGAGGCTTGGTCATTTCATCTTAAATGGGGTTTTTAGGCCTCAACTCATCTTACTGAACTTTAGCCATGTGATGATTTTCTTATTCAGCTGTCTTGTTTAGACAGCATGAGTTAGTCTATAAAATTAGTCATTCAGTTTCGCAGTCAAACAAACAAATTTGCATGGTTTGGGTTTCCATGTTATCAGTACTTAGACTCAGTAATCATGCTATCACGAAATCAGTTAGTAGTATATTAATTATACAAAACCCATGTTATCAGTATTCAGTTTCAGGATTGTCAGATACAATAAATCAGATCAGTTTTTCATAATCAAAACTATCAGAAATAGTCTTTCCTCTATTAGTAATATAATATTAGTCTCCCAGTATTCAGTAGACTCAGTCATCAGTATCAGTAAACTCAGATGTCAGTAAATCAGTACTCAGAACCCCATACCAGTGTCAGTATGGTCTCAGTTACAGTTATGTATTCATGCATGTATTCTTACGTTTATGTTATACAGTCATTTAATATTGTTCTGGTATATAACCCCATGTATTCAGCCTACTTCGCTTGTATACCAGCACATTCAATTGTACTAACATATTTGTGCTATGGTGTTTTATACCATAGGTTTAGAAGCACGAGCTCCAAAGCATCAGTAGTATTCCAGTCTCAGCAGTCAAAGTTAGCAGTGAGTCCTCATCTTTCAAGGACATGACCATTTCGTTATTATCTCATTACTTAATTTATTAGTTGGAGTTAGTTGGAGACATATCCCATCAACTCCTTATTCAGGCAGTTCAGTCAGCTAGAGGCTTTTCAAACTACAGTATGTTCAGATAGTTTATTTCAGCTTTGTTTTGGGTATTTTATACCCCACCCCAATATTATATTTTATCATATCTTATGTTACAATTTTGAACCTTATGGCCTTTCAGTTCATGTCTCTACATTTATACAGTATATCAGGTAGTATACAGGTAAATATATTAGTCATGGGTTATCTTGTGGTCCTTCGAGGTCATGAGCACCATGTAGCATTTTGGGTACCAGATTCGGGGCGTTACAGCTCTGATACCACTTGTTGGATTCAAAACTAAGAGGGTGTCATGCGAAAGCTATTAGTTGTAAACCAATATGGAGATAATTCAAATGACAAATAAAAATATACTAAAACATAATATTATTAATATGATTCAGTCAATTAACCTACATATTAAAAACTAAATAAAAAAGCATAAAAACTCTAAGAGAGAAATCTCCCCCTAAATAAGTCTCTTTAAAGCCTGCATTGTGGATGTTATTATGTTATTGAAAAGAGGGGTCTTTTATTTATAGAGGTCCAAAACTTTTCCTCTTGGAAAGAGGTTAGCTAAATAAGAAAGAGTTTTATATTTTTCTTTTAGGAAAAGTAAAAGTAATTATGGTACTATTTTGACTTTCCTTCAATAGGAAATGAAACTCAAATTTGGTATTAAAATTAGGACAAAGCCCCTAATAAAAGCTAATCAAATTCTCATACATTATTTAGATTACTTATATCCCTCTACCTCTCTCTGATTAATTGATATCAATTTATTTATGAATTTTGGATTCTCATTTGTGATTTTTTAGGGACATGATTAGGGTCTTCGATTGCTGACGTAGAAATAGGAGGCAAAAAAGTATATAGATGCAACACAAGAACTAATTAAGGAAGGGTGACAAAATACAATAGAAAATTATCAATAAGAAGAGCAATTTAGAGGCATGAAAAATATTACAATGTACACCCAGAAACAAAAAAAAACAAAGAGCAAGAAGAAAAAAAGCAAATGATGCTTAAGGTTAACACTTTACGATGTTAGGATTTTACTTTATTTTATTGCATGCATGTATTTTATAATTTGTTTCACTATATTTTATTCTTTTTTTGGTTAAGCAGGAATTCATTAAAATAAACTAAGATTTTAGAGATACGGAGGGGTCCTGGCGGCCCTTTTGTTTGTAGAGTTAGTTACAAAAAATTCACTATTAGAGATATATACCACAACTTTTTAGGGAAAAGTAGTTCCTACTATGTTTGCATTCAATTCTCTATCCACATACACAGGAGGAACTAATAAAATGTGTGGCCCATCAAAAACTGTGCTCGTGGCTCCCTCTTTTGCTGGGACTTCTGCAACTCTATTTTGTCCTCTGCAAGTGTGCTAAGCTCCTGAGCTCCCAAAACCTACATCAGCGACCTGCACTCCAAAATAACGTTACCATATGCCATATGGTGTTGATTAATACTCACTATGAATAGCATGGAGTTAGTATCAATTATGAGGAGAGTTAGATTTCCTTCAAAAGCAAGTTTCAATCCATCCAGGATGGCGACGAGTTCAACCTATAGGGTTGAGACATAGCTGAAGGCTCTAGTGAAACCTATAACCCAGTCTTCTCTTGAGTTTCTGATCACCCCTCATATTCCTCCTTTGCTTGGTTGTTTCCTAACAGCACCACCAGTGTTGAGTTTAAAAGTACTCGGGTCAGGAGGTTTCCCATTTGACATGTTGGATCATGGTAGTGTAGTTCCTACTTAGGGTAGGATTGTCTACAATGAGGTGGAATTAGTAGCAAGAGCAATAGTGTGACTCGTGGATATCTCAAAATTCTTTTTGTTAAATAGGTTGTTGTTTCTATTGAACCAAATATTCCAAAGACAGAAAGGTATGACGTGGTCCCAAGTGAGCCTTCTATTAAAAGTTTTGTTCTTAATAACCTTCTAAGTATGAAGCCAATTAGAATCAGTTAGGGTACTAGAATCAAGTCTTTGGATGGATTTGCTTAAGTTGGCCATCTCATTCCAAAATATGGTGGCTCTAATACATCTAAATAAGATATGGTTGATATCTCCTTCTTGGTTAGAGCATTGAGAGCACTAGTTATTTATGTTTAGGCCAATGTTGTAGAGGTAGCTTCTGGAGGGTATCTTTCTATGATGGAATAGCTAGATGAAATTTTTCACATTATTGGGGATATTAATATGCCAAATCTATTTAAAATCCCTCCCAGAAGGGGTGTGATGACTAAAAAAGTCATTTATGGAGTGGTAGGCAGACTTCATAAAGAAGGTGCCAATTTTGGTATTGTTCCAAAAGAGGATGTCTATTTTGTTGGTGTGCCTAGGGATAATGCAGTTTTTGACAATGCAAGAAAGCTCAATTAAAAGTTGGAAAGATATGAGGTTAAGGTTACACTACCCATTAAAGCAGATAGTATTGACTTTGAGCTGGTCTTCACCTTTGTTAAGGGGGCCTTAGATTTGGGATCCGATAGTTTCAAGGTTAGGGGTCCATTTTTCCTCAAGAAACCTAATTCTATTCCCCTTATTGATGGTCCATCTCATGTTATTTTAGCAGATACCCCATCCCTGCTTAATACAATTCCAAATATTAGAGAAAATTCTCCTTCTTTAGTTATTATTGTAGGGTCTGCAGTACTTGTTAAAGAGCATCTTGGCCTAGGGATCTTAGGTATTGTGGTACATCCTCCAGGCCTGGCTAGTGTGCTGGGCTTTGTTTTGGAGTTCACTTCTCCGGATGTCTATCCCACCTTTATCCTTTGGTAGGGTAAGGGTTCCCCAGCCCACTAAATAGAGTTTCTTTTTTTCAGCAGTGGTACCTAGAGAAAATTTCTTTGGATTTTGTAGACTTGATGGTCTTGAAAGGAGGGCTGGTGAATTGCATTAAGTTGGATAGAATGCTGCTTAAGGAAGCCTTTGCTAAGATGGTCCTACCATCCATGTTAAGAATTTTAATCTTTCATCCTGCAAGCTTGGTTTTCATTCTATCCATAATGTATTGAAAGTCATTATGGTTAGGTCTGTAATGGAACATGGGAAAACCTAAATAGTTGCCAAAGGTAGTGCTAGCAAGAATGTTGAGAGAAGCATAGCATTGATTTGCCATATCAATATTACAGTTTTAAAAGAAAATGATTTTGGATTTCTGGAGGTTAAGTTTTTTACCATAATAGTCATAGAACTTCCTAAGGCCAATGGTGATGGTAGTACAATCTTCAGGAGTAGCTCTATAGAATAAGGTTAGGTCATCAGCAAGAAATAAGTGGGAGAAAGTTGGGCCCTGGGGGAACACAGAGATGGGGTTCCACTTCTTGTCCTGGACCAATTTGTCAATGGTTCTGGATAGCCTTTCCATACGGAAGATAAAAAGGTATAGGGAGATGGGGTCCCCCTGCCTGATGCCTCTAGTGGGGTTAAAAGCATTTGTCTTTTTCCCATTAACTAGGATGGAAATAGAGGAGGTAAAGATACAAGACATAATAAGCTTGACTAGGTAGGCAGGGAACCCAAAGTAGACAAGATTATCTCTAATGATGGACCAATCTGATCTATCAAAGGTTTTTTCTAAGTCAATTTTTAGAATCATATTTGCTTTTCTCCCTTTCATTTTCCCAAAATAATTAAGAAACTCCTGAACTATGATAGCATTATCTGAGGCCCTCTTGTTGAAAAGGAACCTGGCCTGACAGGGACCAATGATAGAGGGTAAGACAGGTTCTCACTATCTTTTATTCAAGTTCTTATGACTCATACAATGATTAAATGACTTATTCCATAGTTCTAGATATGTCTAACATATTTTTTTTGTCAAAATTTTATAAAGGATGTTAGCAGAATCTTCAAAAGATGGTGAAGTCATGAAAAGAATTTTGTTAGAGAGAATTAGTTTTCTTTTATAAAATATTATATTAATATTTAATTTTATTTTAATTAATTTCTTCTGTTATGCAAAGTGTGGATAAATACACTAGTGTATATATAAAAAAGGCTTAAAATTATGTTGATGTGACCTACTCCTAAGGCCTTCATTTATAATTTATTTGTTTATTTAATTTTCTTTCTGTTAATCTATACAAAATCTGGCAAAAAGAATATTTAAATTTTTTTATTTATATCTCTTCATTATTAATTTTCCTTAAATTCCTTTTATACCTTCTATTTCTACAATTTAAACATATTTATATATTTTACCATAATCCACAATTTTCTTAATTTGTTGCAATTTATATGACATATTAAAAAAGTTAAGAATTATTTCTTAATTCCTCATATCTTTTTCAATTATAAAATTCAAAAGCCAATGTCATTAATTTAGTAAATTAGTAATCTTTTTTTTTAATTTTTCTAATCATCAATATCAATATGTAATAATAAAGGAGCAACATAAACAAGGTGATGTGACACCTTTTTATGGCCTCCATTTCTATTTGTCTTTTTTCTCCTTTTTTGACCTTTTTCACCTACTTTAATTTAGTTTATTATAATAAAAAATCTAAATTATTTTAATAAATACACAAATATTTGTCATTATTGTGCAATTAGAGAGGATAATAATAAGGTAAAACATAAATGATAATTTTATTGTTGAAATAGGAAAAGACAATGAAAAATTATAACAACTTCAGTAACTTATTGCAATCAATAAATCACTTGAAAAGAGTATAAAACATGAGCATAGGAGCTGAATGTCTACATCTTCATGCAAGATTTTGGGGATCTAAAATGAAAATTAGGATATACTTACACCTTGTGATGTTCCTATAAGTACATAAGTAGAGAAAGAATTGTTCAAAAGTCAAAACTGTTAAGGATATTGAAAGAAAATACAGATTCAAAATTGTATTTTACTTTTCAACTTCAATCATGGATGAAATGTCTTTTCATATGGTGAAACATAACATCTAAAAATCATGACCAAAAATGCTAATAATTCATTTGAGGATTATTATTGATTGTTGCAGAATGTTCTTAACATTCTCAGGTACGTGCCTCATAATCTTGATTTATTTTTTTTAATATAATTTGAATTCATTATCATTCAACAATACAAGTTTTTTTTGAAATGTGTATCTCTTTCTGAATGATTTTACAGTGTTCAACAATTAAATTTTTTGTTATAATATAATGAATTAAAATAGGTGAAAAATACACCCCTCAAAAAAGGAGAAAAAGATGAATAGAAATGGACGTCATAGAGAGATGCCATGAATTTAAATTAGTTTGATTAACTTACTTATATCATAGAAATCAAATTAGATAAGATAATTCACATTTAAAATACAATTAGAACATGAAAATAAGAAATATGAATAGTACTATGTGGATTGATCCTTCTAAATCAATAAAAATCATCGAAAAATCTAAAAAAGTAAAAACTAAATTTGGTTTCTCTAATAGAAAATCATAGAATCAAAGATGAGAAACTCTTAGAATTTTCTTTAAGTATTGTAGAAATTGAAGATTATATCCAATGAAGTTTAACTCTTTTATTATGCCCTTCAATTAATAAAGAAGATGTGTGGAATATTGAAGTGTTTATTAAGGAAATTGAGCCAAAAGTAATTTAAAATATTCAATATAGAAAATATATTTTAGTGTAGTAATTGAAAACAATGGGGAGGAATAAGTACCGGATTATAGCATGATAACTAATGAAGATAATTTATTTTTGTTATAAAATAATAAAGGATAAAAAAGAAGAGTAGAGAGAGAGAGGAGACTTCTTTATTTCTCATGAGGATTCTTGAGAAGTAATTACAATGAAGGAAACCCCCTTTATTTATAGGGAAAAACTAACCTTGAGGTTTCTAACTTTTCCATAAATAGACATTCACTATTTATGGTAAATTATAGATCCACTATATATGGTAAAGTAGAGATTCACTATATATGGTAATATATTTATAACACTCCCCCTTGAATGTCTAATTGATAGATAATGTGCCTCGTTAAAACCTTATTAGAAAAAACTCAGTGAAAAAAAATATAGTGAAGGGAAAAGAGTACGCATCTCTAATAATACATATATAGGTTACCTCATTAAAAACCTTACAAGGAAAACTCAGTAGGACAAAACCTCATAAAGAAAAAAGAGTACAACGCATATTAACTTCCCCTAATGAGAACATCCTTGAACCTTTGCATCCCAATCTTGTGCACCATCTTCTTGAAAGTTGTAATTGAAGGAGACTTGGTGAATAAATTAGCCACATTGTCACTTGAATAAATCTGTTGCACGTTAATATCACCATTCTTTTGAAGCTCATGTATGTAGAAAATCTTTGATGAAGTGTGCTTCGTTCTATCTCCTTTTACGAATCCTCCCTTAAGTTGTGCTATGCATGCTGCATTATCTCCATATAAAATTATGGGTACATTGTCACATTTCATACCACATTTTGCTCGAATGAGATGTATCATGAATCTCAACCATACTCATTCTTGGCTTGCTTCATGAATAACTATTATCTCAGCATGGTTCAATGAAGTGGCTGGATTGACTGCTTTGTATATCTCCAAGATATGGCAGCATCCAACATGTGAACACATTGCATATTTGAGACCGAGATTTATGCAGGTTAATTAAATACCCATTATTAGTATAATCAACAAGATCGGGACTGCAAGCTTTATAATAAACTAAGCTCATGTCTTTTATCCCATTTCGATGTCTTCTAGTAGGAGCAGAAATATACCTTACTAACAAATTAATTGAAAAGGCTATATCGGGCCTTGTAGTATTTGCAAAATACATTAGCGTTGTTCACCAATTACATTAAGATATATTTCTCATTTCAGTAAATCATCTATTGCTTTTGAAAACTCTTCAAGAGTTTTAACAATTTTCAAGCTATAAGCTTATACAATATAAGGATTATAAATAAGTTTCCCGGAAACTTTTAAATGCTTCAAACATTTTGAATCCTTAAAAAAATTTCATGTAAATTTTATTAAGTGAAAATATTCAACATTACATGAGTGACATCTTCAAGTGTCTGGATTGCAAATCAAATAAGTTTATGCTTACCAAGATGCATCCTTTCATATCACTTGATAAATGTTTCTATGTCAGCATTCTTAAATAAACATAGAATTTAGATCCTCATAATCTTTTACAATATTACGCCAATATTGTATCAAAGAAATTATCAATGATATATCATTTTGTATTGGTTCAAATTAGGACATAACTTTTGAGATCTCATCACTTCATTATTTTCAGGTACCTGAACCTCTCATAAGGTTTCATAAAGTGTTATGTTGTAGGCTCTTCAAGAGTATGTTGTCTTATTATTATGATTATTTACTCCTTATTCTTTATGAGAATTATTTTATTTGTAATTGATTGGTCTATCACGCTTCACTCATGCATAGACTTTATCCTTTAGAGACACAAAATAGGAGTACTTACAGCTTAACTATGATATGCTTTTGATATTTGACTTGAATTATCTTTTGAATGAGGATCTGATGATAATTCCTAACATATCTCATAGCTGCTTATAATCTCCCCCTTATCGAAGAAAAAGTAACATACATCCTCCATCCTCTTTGAGGAATCCATCTTTATGCATTATGATATATTCATTTATCAAATACCACACATCAAAACTACTAGATGGAATAATTGATTCCTGACCTTGAACCAATTGAGAGGGAAATATTAATCATAATTTTTGGTCTAATGCAAACAAGTGTTATTGTATGCAATGTATCATACTTCAGATCAACACATGTGGTTTTGTTCTCATAATCAATGATTCAACTATATATCAAAGATATTTAACACCAACTTAATTAGTATTATCAAGATAAATTGTCTTGATTACACAATCTAAAAATTATGCTTTTAACTCAATTTTATTGAGCAAGCAACTTTATGAATGTCAAACTGTAGGTTGACAATAAATGTACATGTGATCATCTTATTGGTGCATCTTTTCAACATATCACATGATAGGTGAACGGGACCATATTCACCTCTTATAATTTTCAGATTTTAAGGGATCCAATCCCAATATTAGTTGGTCCAACCAACTTATCATGAGGACAAACAACATTAAAAGTAATGAAAAATTTTCTAATTCTTCAATATATGTTAGTATGCACATCTTTGAGATGTCGCAATCATTCATGTCAATTTGATGAACTTTTATTCTAGCAAACTCTAAGTTTACCATGACATGTACTTTTTACTTTAGTAAATTTCAGATTTACTATTACATGAATAAATTTCAGATTTGCTACTTTAGAAGTAGATTTCAAAATAGCTCTTCTCAATTATTCTGTCTCTTTCGGAGGTGAGTTGTGATACCATCACAATTAAGTGCACGTTTGCATTAATAAGCTTCTCATTCCCCAGGAATAGAATATAATCGTGCCTTACACTTATCAAATTATGATAGATTATAACCTCTTTCAAGATTTTGCTACTTCAGGAGCAAATCGAGGCATACATATGATGTAGAGAAT
The DNA here is from genome assembly GCF_002878395.1 of Capsicum annuum. Lineage (NCBI taxonomy): Eukaryota > Viridiplantae > Streptophyta > Magnoliopsida > Solanales > Solanaceae > Capsicum > Capsicum annuum. The sequence goes on along the minus strand of NC_061113.1, from coordinate 189,964,213 downwards.
TTTTCTCTAGCGTATCTTATAATCATATAAGCGTGTGAAAATATCATCACTTTTGATGATCATTATCATATTGTCCCTCTACACGTACATTTGTGCATTCAATCACTTGTCCTCTTTCAGACATATTATGCAATGCTACCACATTCACTTCATGAATAGAGCATATACAATAGGACATGTTTCATGAATTTTCATAAAATACAAATTATTTTGCCTTGACCATCATAATATCATCAATATAGTTCATTGAGATTCAAACTCAACGTCTTATCCATATAAAGACGTCTTAGGCTTATAAATCAATGGGATAAGGCTGGAATCCATCATCATACTTTTTAACAATATTGTTCTTCATGAACAAATTAAAAGCATAAGTGGTTCTAAACCAATTAGTTTTCCTCAAATCCAATAATAATTATATCATTAGTAGCAAAAAATAAATAACATAAGGAATCACTAACCTTGAAATTACCTTTAGATTTATAATCTCACCTTGTTTGGCAGAGTCTTGTGTTGATAAAGTGTTATAAAATAATAAAGAATAAAGAAGAAGAGTAGAGAGAGGGAAGAGTGGACTTATTTTTTTCTTATGAGAATTCTTGAGATTAATTTCAATGAAGGAAAACCCCTTTATTTATGGGGAAAAACTAACCTTGGGGTTTATAACTTTTCCATAAATAGACATTTACTATATATGGCAAAGTAGACATCCATTATATATGGTAAAGTAGACATTCAATATATATGGTAATAAATTTATAACACTTTTCCTTTTGAGTTTTATTTTTCTAATCAAATTTTATTCTCCCACTCTCTCTGTTTTGGTAGTACACACTCTCTCGCCTTTTTTTACACTTAAAATAGGAAAAAGTTGTACAGTTACAAAAATTTGCTTTCAAATATAATATAATTATATTTTTTAAAAGAAAGTTCGAACATATTATAAAGCTATGAACAATATTTCAATAACAACTTCAAGTTCACAATAGCTTTTAAATTTTTTATATTTTTTTCTATGCTTATTTTTTTTCATGCCTTAATTTGACTCACAGAATGGGAAAAATAGACTAAAATATACCTAAATTTTGATGAAATTTATTGTAACACGCCTGAATTTTGCAGGGGTCCTTTGACCCCCCCCCCCTCCCAAATTTTGTGGGGGTCCTATGATCCCCTGGACTATTTATTAGCTTATTTTACTAACATTTATTTACACTAAACTCTTTTATTTATTTATTTATTTATTTATTAGCTTATAATTGTCACCAAAATACACTAATAAAAATTTTAGGGAGGTCATAGGACTCCCGCAAAGTTCAGGCATGTTTCAACAAATTTCATCTATGTTTGGGTATATTTTGAACCCTTTTCCCTACAGACTAAGATGACGACAATTAAATGTGATCGATTTGTGGTAATGGATATCGACAAGAACTCGAAAGATTGTGCATTGACTTCGTGATTTTTTCTACTTTGTTTTAATGATTAAGATTGTAAAAATGATGTTGTATTATATATTTTTCATATGTTCTCTGTATGATTTCTCTTATTTTGTATTTTATATATTTCTTATTTTTGTAAGTTTAGAATTTTGTTACTGTCTAGTAACTTATAACTACCCAGGATATAAGTATCTTTTTTCTCTTTTTTCGTCATTTTACTTTCTTTAAAATGTCTAACTATTCCTTTTTTCATGAGTTTTCAAGTACAAATGTGCCATTATAGTTTTAAATAACACTAAAATTTATATAATAATATCTTGAGTCTCTTGAGTTTTCCATCTTTATTTCTATAGTCTGTGGCTATGAATTTGTCACGATCCAAAATTTCAAGGGTCGTGATGGCACTTGTCGCGACGAACCTTGATAGGTAAGCCTATCACCCAACCACTACACAAAGGGAAAAAGACAATCATAATTCCAAGAAAAGACTTCTAGAACGAAGCCGAACCATACAAATATAATAAATGCAGAAAGAAATATAACAATATAGCCAAAACTTCCAAAATCAGGTATCAACAATATAAGAACGTATCTAGTAAACTCAAATCCAAGAAAATACATAAGGTATCCAAATACAAGAGAAGCTCTATCTCTGAAGTGAAAATAAAGACATAATCTATAAAGAAAGGTAATATAAGACATTTGGACACCAAAAATGTCAACCACTACATCAAAAGATCCAGATATTGCCCAAATCAAGTAGCGTGGGGCGTACCCAAACCTAGATCTGCATTAGAAGGGTACAGTAGGGGTGAGTAAGGTCCAGTTGTACTCAGTAGGTATGATAAGCCAATCGAGCAAAGTAAAAAATAAATTACACAAAATACACACTAAGGGCAGGTTACCTGATATCCCGCAACAGTAGCTCACACCACTTGCACTAATAGTTCTAACATATATATAACACATATATAACAACAACACCAGGTAACACAAGTATACATTATATCACATACCAATAAAAATAAGATAGAACATGCATATTCAAGATAGTTAGGTGTAACTCATGAAAAATAGCACAAATAAATATATGACAAGTCAATATGGCAGTTTGATCATAACACTGTTGCGCCCAAGTGCACACACAAGTGTATATGGTCTAACCAAGTAATACAGTGGCCTTAAAGAAAGACGAATATAGATACTTCATATACTTGTTTTAACAACTATTCAATTATAGTTCACTATTGAGATTAATTCAGTGCAAAGGTATCCAAAAGAGTTTTAGAGTTATAAACAGAAAGTAAACAATGTGTAAAATTAAAAGTCTTGGACAACCAAGACAACCAATGGAGAGAAACCCAGGGTTAAGGCTTTGCGAACAATCATACTACGCAATTGAACGTCATTTTTTAGCGTACTTATCTTGGTTGATGATTCACGGGGCTAATATTATGACTATGGTCTTTCGAGCCTCTAATCCTCTATCTAGCTTAGACCCACAACTACATCATTGAGCAGGAATGTAAGAGATAAGCTAAATGCATTTATATTTCAACCCATAATTGAACAAAATAGGTCACTTAGGTATATCCCTATCCTAATTACAAATTATAACCTTCTTTATGTAGAATTTTATAATCCTACTCTATTCATCCCCACGTATTATTTTCTTGTTCCTCCTTTTAGGTTCACAAGTCAACTATGGATGCATTCTAAGGGTAGATAATCCTTAAAGTTGTGATAACAAGAATGAATAAACAACCAAATATGATAAATAATCAAAACCAAATCAATTTAAGAAATAATGATAATGTTCTTGGTCTTAACTCCGAAAAGGGGGCTTTTAGCCGCTCATGGGATAACCGTAATCGCAAATATAGAAAACATGTTAAAATACATAAACAAACTAAATTAAAGATAGAAAAACCCTAATTGAATTATTTTCCATCCTCCCTCAATATTTCCAAGTTGTCCAAGGTGTTTAGCATCATGCACAAGTGTCCTATTTATAGGAGGACAATTCTTACTGATTTTGACATGGGTCCATGTCGCGCCACTTATCGCGATACCTAGAGTATGCGACATGCCCTAATTGTAGATACACACTGTTTTGGGTACATTATGAAGCTCCCTATGTGTGGAACTCACCCGATAGAAGTTTCTTGGGTCTGCGACGCACCATGGACATCCAAGGTGTCTGTTTTACATCCAATATTGCCCCGTGCTTTTGTCCATCTATTCTAAGCCATGTGATGTTTTTTCCTCTTGATATACAGCTTTTTAATCATCCATATATAATCATAATCAAATCATAAATCATCCTATAACATTAAACACCACGAATTAGAGTTTAAAACAACACAACATCTAAGACGGTGAACTAGAAACTTAACCTAAGAATGTTAGTTTTGTCCTTTTGATCCTTAACTTGGTTTTGACACTTAGATTGTTTATATTGAACCTTAAATACTATAAATAAGTTTTAAACACATAATTACACAATAATACCATTAGTAAATCATTAGACACACTAGAGTCCATCGAGATCAACTAGAACAACACCTAGTTCAAGCTAGTAACACTAGTTTTCTCATTTGAACTCTAAATGACCAATTTAATTCCAAACTTGTTTGAATAACACCTTAAACATTGTAATCAAGTACTTCAACACTTATATGCTCAATTATACAAATATTCACTAATTAATCACACAATTAGTTCTCGAAACAAAACTAAATAAGCCCGAATAACAATACCGAGGTGTATAAATTCACCTCAGATAATCACCCCACACTTAAAGCCTTGTTTGTCCTTGAAAAACTCTTTACTCTAAGCATCATAATCAAAAGAAACTCAACACTTATACTACAAGCAAGACACTCAGTCTAGTACTACAATGACAATACAGAATGCAAGTTCTTACACTAACCATGTTATACACAATTGAAAGCTCAAAAATACTACTATAAAACTTCCTAGCCTCAAGAATTAACTCACCAAATTGGAAAACTCATACATATTGCTCAATCAAAGAAATCATATAAATCATCCAACTATCATCAAACATGTGCCTTCACCACAAGAGAGTTACCCATAACCACTCATATAGATCCAATTTATCACAAAATAGATACAAGATTCAAATTACTTCACTCTCACAAAGAAATAACGAGTTACACAAGATGAACCATAGGCTTGTCCTTAGTGTAGTAATCCATTAATCAAAAAGTTAAGACTTAGGATCAAATAGGTCTTTAAGGGTTATAATATAGGCTAAGGGATGGATAGGAATGATTCTAGCTAGTAATAGTGACTATTTTTCCTAGTCGCTTTAATACATCACACTGTTCATTCAATTTACCTTTTACAACCAATTTTCACCACTTCTGTCTGCCCATATCTTTTGTTTTGACCCAACTCATTAAGTTCACTCACATAAAATATAGGTGAGAGTATTGTCTATTAATTCATAATTTAATTTTTAGCACAAATTTCTTTCACTTCCAAGCACAACACATCAATTGTACACACCAATAACTATTACTTTAGGACTTCAATTTTACCTTTCTCCAACTCGAATTTCAAACTCCTTAACTCAATTAATTTTACACTAATGTGCTTAGGAGATTTGGATCAAATTATGATCAATCAAGGGGATATAAGCTACATATGAGGCTGCCAAGGAAAATAAGATAAATGCTCAATGGGGTTAACTAGGATTATCCACAAAGGAAGGTAAGAGAGGGCATGAAACATGAATGTCAAAGAAATACCTATATCATCTCCTAAACCCACATGCTTTATTTTTCTTTGCATACACACCAGAAAAATTCTAGCATCAAATGTAACAAGGAATATACAAATACCTCACACACACGTGGCACATTCTCAACTCAAGTAGAATCATTATAGACTCTTAACTAAATAATCACATGAATTCAGGATTAAGCCAACAAGTACAAGAGTCATAAACTAGAGCCTAGGAGTATTAAAAGTAATAACTCACATAATCAGCATGCTCTTTTCATTCAAAATCGCTTGCATCATGCAATCACAAATACCACCAACAAGAATATCTTACTTATTCCTAACACAAAAAAAAAATTACTTCTAAAAATGGGAATTTCCCCACCCAACACTTAAAAATCTACTTTGTCCCCAAAGTATACTTTAAAGTAGAGATAGAAATACTCTCTGAAGCCTCTAAGCCTAGCTAGTAGCATATTTTATTATTAAGAGGGTCCGGAGACCCCACACTTAGTTTTTGCTATGCTTCTTAGCTCAAATTTTTGGTAGTCGGACCTCCCATCAACTTGTGAAAAAAAAACAAAAACTAGTGAAGTAAAAACTAAAAATATGAAAAGTAAATACCTACCTTAACTTGGGTTGCCTCCCAAGCAGCACCTAATTTAGTATAGTGGCATGACCCAATCATCACACTCAGCCATTTTTCTTCATCGTATTTCTTCTACTTGAAGGTCATCTTCTTATTTATTTACGACCTCTTGAGTGTGAACTTTAAGTTCAACAACTTAATTAATAATAGCCTTTTTAAGCTCATTAATCGTATCTCTTCGAGCTTAGGTATTGGTGGCTTGGTCAGCTTAATAAAAGAGTCTAAAGAGTTGGACTAAACTCCACCACCCTGCACTTATCCCCTTTAATTACTGTAATTATGCATAAATATTTGTATTGGGACAGTTTGTTGAGTGGTTTGTAAACTTTGAAAACTGCCTCTTCATCATCCAACCTTATTGTAAGCGTGCCCTCTCTCACATCTATCAATGCTCCTCCCATCGCCAAGAATAGAAGTCCCAAGATGATCGGCACCTTTTAATCTGCTTAAAAATATAAAATAGTAAAATTGGTAGGAATTATAAACTTAAAAACATTGATGGGAACATCCTCTATAATTCCTCCAGGACGAGCTAGGGTTCGGTCAACTAACTGGAGTATCACAGAGCTCGATCTCGCTTCTCCAAACCCAAAGTGTTGAACAAGGATAGGGGCATCAAATTGATACTTGCCCTAAAATCACTCAGTATGTGGTCCACCTCACTGTTGCCAATCTGAACAGGGAGAGCAAAACTCCTAGGATCCTTGAGATTTTTAGGCATCTTTCCCATCACCACAGAGCTACACTCCTTAGTGAGTGTTACTATCTCAACATCCAGCAGCTTAACTTTATTAGTGATCACATCTTTCAAGTACTTAGCGTACTTAGGCATTCCCTATAAAATATCTAAAATAGGAACGTTAATGTAAAGTTCTCTAAACATTTCAAAGATCTTCTTGAAGCATGCATCCTTCTGTACTTTTTTTAGCCTCTACAGGAATGGAGGTGGTGGACACACCGTAACCTATTCAGCAACCTTTGTTTTTAGGTACTCAGACTTCCCCAAATAATTAGTAACTTTGTCTGCAACTGGTTGAGGAATCAATTCTGCATCTACCTCCTTATTTGTCTTTGGAGACCTTTTATTCAGTTCTTTACTATTTCTCAAAGTGATTTCCATTACTTGTTTAGGAGGTTCATTATCACTTGCAAACCACCTTAAGGCTTGGTATTTTGTGCCTGAAATATTTGCCCCAACTGATACTCCAATTGCTTCAGAAGTACTTGCTAATTTTTTAGTTCAACAACCATCTATTCTTGGGTAGCCATGATCTTCTTTAACATGTCCTCTTATGTTACTGGCCTGTGTGTTTTGTTGCTACTGTTGAAATTATTGTTGTTGGTTGTTGTTCTAAGATTGATTTGGTGCCTAAGTCTACCACTTTTGGTTGGAAGTGTTACCATAATTCGGCATTTGAGCATTTCCCATAAAATTGGCTAACTCAGGATTTGCACCACACATAGCTGCAGAGTGACCACTATTGCCACAAACCTCACACAAACTTGTGGTCTGTTGTACTACATTCACTTGAGCTACAGTTTTATTCACACCTAATTTGCTTAATTGGGTCATTATCTGATTTTGCATGGCTCAGAGTTTAGCGACCAAGGCTGTAATACTGTCAATTTCAATTATTCCTGTAGCCTTTTTTACTAAACCTCTCGAGTTATCACCATGCCAATATGGATTATCTTGAGCAATCTTGTTTGACAAGGTGTATAGCTCATCATACATCTTCTCCAAAGATTGAGAACCTGCAGCTGAATCTAGCAAAATTTTTATGTTATGGTCAAGTACCTCAATAAAAGTGTGAGCTAGTACCTCATTGGACAGCTGATAATGTGGAAAGTCTCAAAGAAAAGCATTGAACCTCTCCCAAGCATGATATATGTTCTTATCTGGCCTCATTTTGAAGCTCACAATCTCACTGCAAAGTCTCGCAGTCTTGCCATATGTAAAAAAATGGATAAGGAACTTTTGGGCTAAGTCATCCCAAGTTATGATTGAACTTGCCATCTCAGCATTCAAGCACTTCTTAGTTTTCCCCAATAGTGAAAAGGGTAAAAGGATCAGCCTCACATAGTCAGCTGTCACACCCGTAGGGATGAATGTGTCACTGATCTCTAAAAAGTTCTACAAGTAGACTTGTGGATCTTCATATGAAAGCCCGATAAACTGTCCACTGCTGATCAAAAGCTGCACCATGTTCTATTTTATCTCAACTCTGCCTCTAAAAGCCAATTTTTGAAAAGAAGAGATCAGATTTATCACAAGCGGGATTGCCACTTCACGAATTATCCTGCAGGCTGGTGGATCCTCAGCCATGGGAGCAGGAATATCTTGTTATTCATTGATTTTCCAGATCGATAGATAAAGACTATTTCTATCCTCCATCGGTGTAAGCGTTATTCGGTATTGGGGTCTGGTTGAACCAATTCCTAATCCCTTAACAGCTGACTAACTTGTAAACCTATTTCCTACAAATTCAAAATCAATACCAAGTGAAAAGAACTAAAGAAATCCAAAAACTAGAACTAAAACTAGAGCAGTTGCCAAATTACAAGTCCCCGGCATTGGTGCCAAAAATATGTTGCGCCCAAGCGCACACGCAAGTGTACATGGTCTCACAAAGTAATACAATGGCCTAAAACAAAGATGAATATCGGTCTCTCAGAGACTCGGTTTAACAACTATTCAATTTTAGTTCACTGTTGAGATTGATTTAGTGCAAAGGTAGCCAAAAGAGTTTTAGAGTTATAAACTGAAAGAAAACAATGCGTGGAAATAAAATTCTTGGACAATCAATGGAGAGAAAACCAGGGTTAAGTCTCTACAAACAATCATACTATGCTATTAAATGTCATTGGTTAGATTACTTATCTTGGTTGATGATTCACGGGGTTAATATTATGATTATGGTCTTCTAAATCTCTGGTCCTCTATCTAACTTAGACCCACAACTACATCATTGAGTGGGGATGTGAGAGTTAAGCTAAATGCATTTATATTTCATTCCATAATTGAACCAAATAGGTCTTATAGTTATATCCCTATCCTAAGTGCAAATTAAAACCTTCATTATATAGAAGTTTATAATCCTACTCTATTAATCCCCACGTACTATCATCTTGTTCCAACTTTCGGGTTCACAAGTCGACTATGAATGTATTCTAAGGGTATCTAATCATTAAAATACTGATAAAAAGATGAATAAACAATTAAAATCAAATCAATTCAAAGAAATAGTAATCATGTTCTTGGCCTTAACCCCGAAAAGGGGGCTTTTAGCCGCTCATGGACATAACCGTAATCGCAAAGATAGAAAATATGTTAAAATCCATAAAAAACTAAAGCAAAGATATAAAAACCTTAATTGAAGTGTTTTAAGCCTCCCTCAATGTTTCCAAGTCGCCCAAGGTGTTTAGCATCATGCACAAGTGTCCTATTTATAGGAGGACAATTCTTGCCGATTTTGACATTGGTCTGCGTCGCGACACTTATCACGGTACCATGGGTGTGATACGCACCCTAATCATAAATTCACAATATTTTAGGTCATTCAGGAAGCTTCCTATGTGTGGAATGCACCCTATAGCAGTGTCTTGGGTCCGCGACGCACCATGGACATCCAAGGTGTCCGTTTTACTCAAATCTTGTCCCATGCTTTTATCCATCCATTCAAAGCATTTTGATGTTGTTTACACTTGATTTTCAGCTTTTTTATCATCCATATATCATCATAATCAAGTAACAAAGAATCCTATAACATCAAACACCACAAATTAAAGTTCAAAACAACATAACATCCCAAACGGTGAACTCAAAACTTAAGCTAAGAATGCTAGTTGTCCTTTTGATCTTTAACTTGGTTTTGATTCTTCGTTTGTTTCTATTGAACCTTAGACACTATAAATAAGTTTTTCCACACATAATTGTACAATCATACCATTAGAAACTCATTACACACACTAGAGATCATTGAGATCAACTAGAACAACACCTAGCTCTAGCTAGTAACACTAGTTTTCTCATTTGAACTCTAAATGACTAATTTAAATCCAAACTTGTTTGAATTACACCTTAAACATTGGAATTAAGTCCGTTAACATTTATATGCTCAATTATACAAATATTCACTTATTAAGCACATAAGTAGTCCTCAAAATAAAGTTAAATAAGCCCGAATAACAATAATGAGGTACATAAATTCACCTCAGATCAAACACAAACACAATAAAGAAGTGCAATGTATAAGATGATGATGATGATGATGATGATGAAGATGATGATGATAGTGCACGAGATTGTCACATAACCTCCATATACACCCAGGAGGCAATCCTTTCGATGTGGGATCCAGGGGGGTTCGTCAACCCATATATAATCCATATATTGATATCTCTATGTCTCCTTCTTGGCACATCCCTCGAAAAAGGTTTTTAAGGTGTTACAATATCTCCTCCCCAGCAAATCCCTCAATGAGGGTTTTAAAAAGGTGTTACCAGTGTTTCTCAGATATTGCCACAGTAGTACCAATGCTTCATGAAGGAGTATGATATGAGGATGTAATGCTCATGATCAATCACATAATGTATTTCCACAACCAACCACAATGATACATTTCCATAACTAATCACAATCATTTCCACAATCACGTGAGCCAATATTCACTCATTATTTCCACTATCCATGAATTTTCACATGTTTCATATGCCAATAAAGTATGAATATAATCACAACATACCATCAGTACCACATTACACATTTCAACAAAACAATACAATTATTCACATATAGTTAAGGCTATCAATATCATATAGGACCCCACGCGGTCACACATATCACATAATGTTTCAATTTCAATAATTACATCACATATAGGTCCCCACATTGGCACAACACATAGATAGACATTTTTCAAGATTAGTTCCCACCCTTAACATGCATTTTATACCAATATTTACTACCTAGCCCAGTCTGAAAGTGTTAAGCCATAACCTACCTCAAAAGACGAAATTGGTCCGCTTCACTTTGAACCCACGACCTTACTTTCCATGAATGATTTTGAAATCAACTAAAATCAAGAAATATAAAATCTACACAATAAAACAAATCCAACTCTACTCATATTACGTATTTTGGGTTCAGGGTCAAAACTGACACCCAAAGTAGATTTTTAAAAACGAAGGGAAAAATTGAAACTTTATTGCAATAATGTATTCCCCATATTTTTAGAAATCTACAGCTAAAAAAACTAATCAAATCGAGTAAAAAAAATAAGGTTCAAATTGAAGAAAAACTATTTTTGTGCTTTACCAGATAAAATCTTTAAAATTATGTTAAAATAAAGAATCAAAGTTGTTTTGAAGGTTAAATTGATTAAAAATTTGTAATTATAAGATTAAAATATTAATCAAGTGAAAAGGAGTGAAATTAGGGTTAAAATCAAGACCTAAGATTTTTAGAGTTTTGAGAAACTAATCAAGGAATTAGAGTAAAAAGTATGAAATCTCACCTTAAATATGTAATGGAATTAAGAAAATAGATGTTAATCTAGCTTCCCAAACTCCCACAAGCTTTATTTTGTAGCTCTCACACTATTTAAGGGTTTAAAACTCTCAAGAGGTAAGCTGAAAGAATGAGTAAAAAGGGCAAACGGGCTATTTTATACTATACTAGGTGCCAAGTAAAAAACAAGGCATAAATCGGCCTTGTGAAACGCAATTTACCCTATAATTTCCAGAAAACTAGATTTTTCAAGTCCACCACGGACTTGGACAGGGTGCTCGAGATTCATTCGAAGTTTGATATACATAAACAAACTATGTAACCACACTAAATTTGATAGTCCGAACTCAATGGAAATATCAAGTTTTAAAAAAAAAACATCATTTGTACAGAGTTGACCGCCAAAATTCAAAATCACAATTTTCCAAATTGAGAGTCAAAATGAGATTTCAAAGCCAAAAGATCCAACCAAACATGTTACCATCCTAAAATCGATCTTCTGTATGCATTGGTGAAGTTGGATTTTCCATCCAAGGTTATTTCGACCAAATGTGGGTCCCATACACATTTAAAAAAATTTAATTTCCCGACCAACAAGTCGAAATAAGCTCGAGTGCATCGGGACCCAAACCAAAAGATATCTAGCCTAAAACCAATATTATGGAGCTACTAGCATAGTCCATTCAGTCATCCATCACATGGATCAAAAGATAACCACATATGTCCAAAATAAGGCTCTCGACGCTGCCAAAAATCACAATATCGCATAAATGGTATCAAAATGCATCGAGAAACACACATTTCACATTTTAACAAGAAACTGGTTGTTACATCATCCACCACTAAAAATATAGTTCATCCTTGAACTAAAGGCAAATGAAATACCTGAATCAACAAAGAGCTGGGATAAGAACAACACATATCAGACTCGACCTCTCAAGTAGCCCCATCTACAAGTCGATATTGCCACTGTACCTTAACCACAGGGATGTCTTTAGAGCACAACCGTCTTACATCCCTAGACAAAATAGAGATCGGCTCCTCAGTAAATAACAACCGCTTATCTAACTGAACTAACTCCCAACGAATAATATGAGACTCATCAAGAATGTAATAAAGTCTAGTAGTTGGATGAACAACTACTAGATCTGGGGGGAAAATCTAACTCATAGGTCACATCACCAACAGTCCAAAGAATCTCAAATGGACCAATATACCTGGGACTAAGCTTAACCCTCTTCCCAAACCTCATCATACCCTTTATGGCTGATACTCAAAGGAAAATACGATCACCAACACTAAATCTCAAGGCATAAAGTCTACAGTCAACATAACACTTTTTCCTACTCTGAGCCGCCCTAAGTCTATCCTGAATAATCCAGACTATGTCCAAAGACTCACGAAGCAAGTTCGTACCTCAATTCCTAACCTCAGAAACATCAAACCAACCCATTAGGGAGCGACAACGCCTACCATAAAATGCCATAAAAGGAGCCATATCAATACTGGAATGGTAGCTATTATTATATGCAAACTTTAATAAAGACAAATGTTGCTCCCACTAGCCACCAAAATCCATCACAAAAGCGCAGAGCATATCCTTAAAAACCTGAATAATTTTCTCTGACTGACTGTCAGTTTGAGGGTTAAATGCCTTACTGAGATCAACCCGAGCGTCCAAATTATCCTGAAATATCCTACAAAATTGAGATGCAAACATCAAACCACTATCTAAGATGATAGACACGGGCACACCATGAAGTCTCACAATCTCACTAATGTAGATACGGGTCAACCTCTCAGCTCTGAGTGAAACCTGAACTAGAATGAAATGATTTGACTTGGTCAATCAATCCACGATGACCCGAAAACTATTAAAACCATGAGAGAAATGAGGCAAATCAGTCATAAAGTCTATAGTGATCCATTCCTACTTTTACTCGGGAATGGGTAACCTCTGAAGCAAACTACCAAGTCTCATATACTCAGTCTTTAGCTGCTGATAACGTAGGCAATGAGACACAAAATCTGCTATATCTCACCTCATACCACCCACTAGTAGTGTTGTTTTAAATCATGATACATCTTAGTCATGCCTGGATGGATGAAATATCTAGGAAAATTGGCCTCCTCCAAGATCAACCTAATCCAATCACCTACTCTCGACACACAAACTCGACCCTCAATCCTCAAAACTTCATCCGAATTAAGTGAGGCTTTCTTTACCTCGCTACTCAATATCGTATCTCGAATCAACCTCAATCCAACATCATCAAACTGAAGAGCTAGAATTTGCTCCATCAAAGAAGATCTAGCGTCATAAAATCCAAAACATGCCTAGGTATCAAATATCAAGCCTAACCATCTGTTATATAAAAACTAAACCTCTATGGCCAAAGGCCTCTCCTAGGTCAAAAGATGCACCAAGCTACTCATGCTAATCGACTTTGGCTCAAGGCATCCACAACCATATTAGCTTTGCCCGGATGGTAGAGAACAGTCAAGTTATAATCCTTAAGCAACTCAAGACAATGTTGTTGCCTCATATTAAGGTCTCGATGGGTGAAGAAGTATTGAAGGCTATGATGATTCAAGAAAATCTCACAATAGATTCCATACAAGAGTGCCTCTATAAATTGAAAGCAAACACAACCGCGCACAACTCCAAATCATGGGTAGGATAGTCCCTCTCATGAGTCTTCAACTAATGAGATACATATGAAATCACCTTACCCTTCTGCATCAACACAACACCTAACTCAATACCTGAAGTATAACAAAAGATGGTGAAACCTATATTCTCCTTGAGCAAAGTCAAGATAAGAGCTGAAGTAAACAAATCCTTGAGCTTTTGAAAGCTCGCCTCACAAGAATCAGACCACTAAAAGAAAATCTTCTTCTTAGTTAACTTAGTCAAAGAAGCTACAACAGAAGAGAAACCCTCAACAAAATACTGATAATAACCTGCTAAGCAAATAAAATTCTAAATCTCGGTGGGCGAAATAGGTCTAGCCCAACTACGAACCGTAGCAATCTTGGTTGGATCAACCATAATACCATTCTTGGTCACCACATGACCCAAGAAACAGACAAACTCCAACGAAAACTCATAATTGGAGAACTTAGCATACAACTTCTCATCTCTCAATCTCTGAAGGACAATCTGTAAATCCTTCTTATGCTCAGTCTAACTCTTGGAATAAACCAAGATATCATCTACATATATAATAACAAAGGAGTCAAGATACGATTGTGACACCCAGTTTATCAACTCCATAAATGTGATAGGGGAATTGGTCAACCCAAAGGACAAGACCAAGAACTCATAATGACCATATCAAGTTTGAAAAGTTATCTTCAAAATATCCAAAGCTCTAATCCTCAACTAGTGATAGTCGGATCTCAAATCAATCTTTAAAAAAACCAACGCACCCTGAAGCTGATCAAATAAATCATCAATGTGAGGAAGAGGATACTTATTCTTAATCGTCCCCTTGTTTAACTGCCAATAATTAATACACATATGCATAGACCCATCCTTCTTTTTCATAAACAATGCAGGCACATCCCAAGGTGATATACTAGGTCGAATAAATCCTTTATCCAATAAATTTTGCAACTGTTCTTTCAATTCCTTCAACTTGATTGGGGTCATCCTATAAGGAGAAACAAAAATGGGCTTAGTGCCCAGCTCAACATCAATAGCAAAATCAATATCACAATCCAGAGGTATACTAGGCAAATCTGTAGGGAACACATTCATAAACTCACGAACAATAAGAACAGAATCTAAGGAGGAAGGTAAAACAACACTAGTATCACAAATATAAGCCAAATAAGCTACACATCCCCTATCAACCAATCAATGAGCCTAAACATAAGATATAACCCTCTTGGGTCCCGACTGAAGCGCACCTTTCCAAGCTATCATTGGCATACCCGATGAAGCTAAAGTCACAGTCTTAGCAAAAAAATATAAGACAACGTGATAAGGAGTCAACCAATCCATACCCAAAATAACATTGAAGTCAACCATATCTAACACAAGTAAATCTACCCAAGTCTTATGGCCAAAGATGGTCACAACACAAGATCGGTACACCCGATCTACCACTAAAGAATCACCTATCAAGGTAGACATACGAATAGGCATGGCAAGATGCTCCACTACAGAATTAAAACCCAAAGAAAAATACACAGACACATAGAAGAAAGTTGATCCGAGATCAAATAATACAAATGCAGATCTGAAATAATCGGGGACGATACCTGTGATCACAGCGTCTGAAGCCTCTGTTTTAGGTTTTGATGGTATAGTATAACATTGTCCACGACCACCAACTGGCTTAGTATCCCTAAGACCACTACCACGAGCTCCACTACCTCTGTCTCTCACATATTTGGTAGCATCTCTACCCCTCACAGCTAAAATAGGGGTAGCTCTAATCACATGGCAGGGATAGTCCTTGGCTAATTGGTCAAACTCATCACATACAAAGCAACCTCTACGGCCTGACTCAACAAGAGAAGGTACAACTAGGCCTAGACGAATACCCTGAACTACTGAACTAGAATATCTACCACCTGAACTCTACAAAGATGCCTGCACTGGCCTATCCTGATATCCATGAGAACCTCTAAAATGTCTACCACAAGAAACTTAACCTCTAAACTCACCAAAATAGCACACCTTCTTGGCGCCTCCCTGAGATACCCAAAGAATTCCCTTTTTTAGCTTCACATGATGCACAATGCTCTAAAAATATGCTTCAAATACAACCATCTTAGACATAGCCAACTGAAGCGAGGCCTTCAAACCCTTCACAAACTTTCAAATTTTCTTGAACTCAGTGGAAATATTGGCATAGGTATATCTAGACAAGGCATGAAAATGTTTATCATACTCTGTAACAGTCATGGAGCCCTGCTCCAAAGAATCAAACTCATCACGTATCCGATCCCTTAAACTGCAAGGTATAAATCTCTCCAGAAAGTCATCAGCAATTGACCCCACGACAACTTAGGAGCATTAATAATCCTACAGCTAACAAACGATCTCCACCAGTCTCTTCTAGTATTTCTCAACTAATAGGTAGTATAAGCCACCCTGTGAGACTTAAGCAAACCCAACTTATAGAACTTCTTTCGGCAGTCTATCAAAAACTCATAGGCATCTTCGTCTACTGCACCACTGAATCTCAGAGGACCTAAGAGAGTAAATCTCTCAAATCTCTTCTGATTCCTCGAAGTCATTACCGAACTAACAATAAGAGAGGGCATGGAAAATTTGGCAGGCTGAGATCCCTTCTGAGAAGATAACACAGATGAAGGCTGAACCCCTGATCAAGTTGCTAAATACTTAGGTGTCGACACTAATGTAGGGATAGTACTCGGGGTCTGGGGAGTAATCAAAATAGAAACAGGTGCAATAAGAGGATCCACACTCTGAACTAGAGGAACACCCGACGTAACTAATGGAGAACCCTCTAAATGGGTCAGCAAATTCACCAATAATCCATCCAACACAGGGACAAATGAACTCTAAAGAACTGAAGTAGAACCCACACCTCCAACCTACTCAATACGAGGCTCAAGGTAGAGTCCCCTAGGACTCTTTCTAGATGGGGCTGAACCACGAGCCCGTTCTCTCCCTTGAGTCCGTCGATGACTTGAGGCTCACTCTCTAGGGGAAGGCTCCGCATCACTATTCTCATGGGACCTAGTCAACACCATCTGCACAGAAAGAGTGAAACACGACTCAAAACATAAAATATGAAAGAACTTCCCAATGTAAGGAATAAAATAAGGGAAGTTTTCTAAAGACATCCTATGGCCTCTCAAAGATAGATACAGATGTCTACTTATCAATCTGCAAGACTCTATTAGACATCCCATTCTTACATCTTTGAGACCAATGAAATATGGTTGCTCTGATACTAATTTATTATGACCCAAAATCTCGAGAGTCATGATAGCACTTGTCGCGGCAAACCTTAATAAGTAAGCCTATCACCCAACTAATACAGAAAGGGGGAAAGACAATCATAACCCCTAGGTAAGGCTTCTAAAAAGAAGTTGAACCATACAAGTACAATAAATGCAAAAAGAAACATAACAATGCAGCCAAAACTCCCAAAATCAGGTATCAACAGTATAAGAACGTATCTAGTACAACTCAAATCCAAGGAAATACATAAGGTATCCAAATATAAGAGAAACTCTATCTCTGAAGTGAAAATAATAACATAATCTATAAATAAAGGTAATAGAAGACATTTGGACGCCAAAAATGCCAATCACTACCTCAAAAGCTCCAGATATCACCCAAATCAAGCAGTGTGGGGTGCACCCAACTTGGATCTGCATCAGAACGGTATAATAGGGGTAAGTACGGTCCACTTATACTCAGTAAGTATCATAGGTCGACTGAGCAAAGTAGAAAATAAAGTACACAAAATACACACTAAGGGAAGGTCTCCTGTAATCAAAAAATGTCCCACAACGATAGCTCACACCACTTGTACTAACAGTTCTAACATATATATAACACATATATAACAACAACAACAACAACAACAACAACAACTGGTAGAACACAAGTATACACTATATCACACACCAGTAGAAACAAGGCAAAACATGCATATACAAGATAGTCAAGTACAATTAATGAAAAATAGAACAAATAAATGTATGACAAGTAAAAAACGAGTCAAAATGATGTTCAAATTGAAGAAAAATCATTCTTGAGCTTTACCGAATAAAATCTTTGAGATTGTGTTAAAATCAAGAATCAAAGTTGTTTTAAAGGTTAAATTGATGAAAAACTAGTAATTATAAGATTAAAATACTATTCAAGTGAAGAGGAGCAAAATTGGAGTTAAAATCAAGCCTTAAGATTTTTAGATTTTAAGAAATTAATCAAGTAATTAGAATAAGAAATTCATACTAAAATCAAGAAATAGATGTTAATCTAGCTTCCCAAGCTCCCAGGAGTTTCACTTTTAAGCTCTCACACTATTTGGGTTTAACTCTCAAGAGGTAAGGTAAAAAAATAAGCAAAATAGGCAAAGAGACTATTGTTATACTATACCAGATACCAGGTAAAACAAGGCATAAATCAGCCTTGCGAAGCGCGATTTATCCCCAGCAACGTGAAAAACTAGATTTTTCAAATCTACCACAGACTTCGACGAAGTCCCCGAGATTCATTCGGAGTGCGTTATAAGCAAACGAACTATGTAACCACACTAAATTCAAAGCTCCGCACTCAACGTCAATATCAATTTTCGATAAAAATATCATTTTCACAGAGTTGACCCCGAAATCCAAAATCATAATTTTTTAAATCGAGGGTCGAAATGAGATTTAAAAGCCATAAAACTCAATCAAACATGTTAGCACCCTAAAATCAATATTTCGGACGCATTAGCGAAGTCGGATTTTCTGTTCGAGATTATTTTGACCAAATGTGGGTCTCACACTCATATTTTTAATTTTTCAACTTCCCGACCATCTGGTCGAAATGAGCTCGGGTGCATCAGGACTTGAACCAAAGGTCTACCTAGCCTAAAATCGATATTACAGAGTTGCTGAGACAATTTTTTTAGCCATCCATTGCACGGATCAAAAGATAACCACACAGGTCCAAGATAAGGCTCTCAAAGCCGCCAAAAATTACAATATCGCATTAATGGTACCAAAATGCATCAAAAATTGTGTCAATCACCCCACACCACAGAAATATCATAATGCAACTATGAGGGGGGTTAAAACAGTCAAATCACATAAAAACACATATTTCACATATTTCATCAAAAAGTTGGTCATTATAAAATTTCTCTTCTACAATTTCTCCTACTTCTCTATTTTTTATTGTAGAATAATAAATATATCTATTAACCATTCATTCGTATTATTTAATGTAAAATTTAATAGTCTTTCATTTCATTACTCTCATAATTTTTTATTATCATAACCCCTAAAATAATCAATAGTCATATATTATGATATCATTTGGTATTTCATATTGTTTGTAGAAAAGATCATATTATCCTTTTAAGTTGTTATATTTTTGTGCTTATTATATTCATCTATTAGTTTGACTTGAAGAATATTGAGCATTATTCGGCTTATGAGAATGAATGTCAAGAAGAGTTCGAAAAATTGTGTATGAATTTCATTTTTTTTTCTATTTTTAATGATTAATATCTTAATAACTATGTTGCATTATTTATTTATTTATTGTATGTATGCTCTACTACTCTTTATTTTGTATTTTATGAATTTTTAACTTGTAAGTTTATAATTTCTCTTTTTGTTCAAAATAATAACTTATAACTCTGTTGAAAGTCTGCTAACTAGTAACTAAACATTTTCCTCAGTGAAATTAATTATAAGTCTCCCTATTAGAATGGTAAAAAGTGACAACATTAATAAAATGTCACTATTTAAGTAAATGGCTAATAAGGGAAATGCACAATCAACATGATGCATCAAGTAACAACTATTCATCAGGATATTCAAGATAAAATCATTAATTGGGATATCCAAACTTTGCATTTTTCGAAGAAAGAGAAATGACACATCTTCTATCTACATTATACTTTGATAATAATACATAAATATGACCCTAAACTTGACACTAAATTATAACTTTGATCTTAAATTTTGATAGTGCACAAATAGGACCTTTAACTATTCAAAACCTGAACAAATATGACCTCCGATTTTGCAACCCCATGCGTGAGTTTCACTCGCGCCTATGTGGAAAGGTAATCCAATCACACGGTGCCACGTCGTTAAAAGGGCTGACTTGGAGGGAGGTCATATTTGTACAGTTTTGAATAGTTAAAGGTCATATTTGTGCACTGTCAAAGTTTTGCTTTTTGGGTTAAAACGACGTCGTTTTTATTATTATTATTATTATTATTATTATTATTATTATTATTATTATTATTATTATTATTACTACTACTACTACTACTATAGTTTATTTATTTATTTTTATAGCAGCAACAACTAGCTTTTTTTTTATTAAAAAAAAAAAAAAAAGAACAGCCACTGGTAGGGATTGAACCCGCGCAGTAGGCTGAAGGAAGCGCCCAAGAAGAGCAATTAAAACCACTAGGCTATTTAAGTGTCTTATTTCATATGGTTCAACATTAATATACGTACATAAATACAGATTTTCTACCTTATATATACAACGTAATTTTTTTACCAAGGGGGTTCGAGTGAACCCCATAGAAACCACGTAGGTCCGCCCCTATATTAATTTAATAATGTTAACTTAATAACATTTTAATAACGTTAATTTGATAACGTTAATTTAATATACTACTACTACTATCCTTAATAACGTTAATTTAATAACATTTTATTAAAACTATAATTTTTTTTATTATTAGTATAGTTTCATATTTAATTTAATATTTAAATAAATTATATTTAGATATATTAAATAACTTAAATTCGCCCTCTGCTTTATAATATATATACATATGCGCACAATTTTTTCGTATGAAGCTGACCCACCTAATTAATAAATCTTCAATATTGCTCTTTTTTCGCAATGACAAAAGAAATTAGATGTCATTTTCATCTTTGAGTCAAAAATAATGAAAAAATAATAGTGAAAAGTCATTTAAAGGTCATATTTGTACAGTTTTGAATAGTTAAAGGTCATATTTGTGCACTAAGTTTATGGTCAAAGTTATAATTTGGTGTCAAGTTTAGGGTCATATTTATGTATTATGCCCTTAGATTTTAAGATGGACGCGCCCAACTTTGTGTGTTGAACACGCATTTTGCCACATAGGATCGGATGTCATATTTGTGTAATTTTGAATAGTTAAAGGTCATATTTGTGCACTGTCAAAGTTTAAGGTCAAGGTTATAATTTGGTGTCAAGTTTAGGATCATATTTATGTATTATCTCCTATATCTTATCATCTTTTATAATCCCGCACGATGCGTGAACAAATTAACTAGTTTAAAATTAACAAACATAAAGCCTCATTATGAGTTTAAGAATAAAAACAAATTGGATTGGTTATTTATTATAACATAACAGGAACTAATTTATCTTATACAATGCAGAACGTCATAATTTTATCATCCTTTGAACTAGCTAGTAGAAGAGAATGTTTAAAACAGAGCTTTTAGTTTAATTTTCGTCTTTTAACTTCCACTTATTGTTGTTTTTTGCCAGACAAAACTTAACAGATCAATGGAGGAGTCATAAGGATTTGGGCTATATAACATTTATGACAAGAAGTGGAACAGCCACGTGTATTTAAGGGGTATCAATTGTCAATTGACATCTCTTTTGTTGGAAAATTACTTTGTGTAACTAGGTAAAAAGTTTTTTTTTTTTTTTTATGTATATATATACTATATATGGACTCCTCTTCACTTTCTTCGTGGGTTTATTCTTTTATATTTTGACACCCTTTGAAAATTCCTACTTAGCCCCTAATGATAAGTGCAAGAATTATAGGAACAACAAAAATAAAAGGGAGAAGAAAGCAATTAGGAAGCAGTGTGCAGGAGTTCTTATAAGGAATTCTTCTCAAAATCTGAATATATCGCCTTTCATTGAGCAACTGAAAATGAATTTAAGTTATATAAAGAACAATATAAAATATCTTTTACATTATAATTACATTAACAAGTTTCTTTATTTTTCATGTTACTTATGATGCGTATAATATGGAGTAGTAGACAACTTCTCTTAATTCATTGTTTAAACGGCCCGATTATGTAAAATATCATTAGCAATGAATATAAAGTCATGCAACAAAATCCAAGTTAGAACAGAAAGAAAAAAAAAAAACTCATCAAATCTTAGTATATAGTAAATTGCAACGTTTCATCGTATAATAACTTACATTCATATTGTTCGAAATTCGCCATCAATCTTACTTATGTTCATGAGGGCCAGTTTCTATACCAACCAGCCCATGCAGAAACTAAACCACTAATCCCTAAAGTAACTGTATGGTTGCAGAATGGATTTGGTTCAATTTCAGCTAAAGCAATTATAAGGTCAGCAATATTAGCAGCCACAGCCATCAATCTCATAATTCTATCCATTCTAATTTTCTTGATTTCTCCTTGTGTTTCCTTAGACATGTCCTCTTCAGTCAAAAGCTTTCTCTCTGCTTTTAGTCCCCTTGTAATGAGGATAAAATCCGAGATAATGAAAAACACGTATCCAACAGACTCACCAAATGCAGAAATAAAACTCATCCTTTTTGCATATTTCGCATCGATTACCCCGATTCTCGCCAGCCAGAGGAAATGGTCGAAGAAAAAATAGACCATTTCCCCTGAATTGGCAAGAAGCGCCAGCAGCCTGAAACCCGAGGAGGTCCCGGGGCTCCTCCGGAGGGCATTAAATCCCGTGAGGAATCGACCGCTCCGGAAGGCTTTTCGACTGAGGCCAGAGGCCACTTCCCATTGCTTGGCTCGAGTGGCAACGTCAGGGTACGTCGTCTCAACGTGCCAATTTACGAGCTTGGAGACGTACTGGAAGGTCTTGACAAGCTTGTCGATTCCATCTCTCTTTGCCAAGAAAATTATCAGCTTGTCCACTGTGTCATTCATTGCTAGCTAGAGTTAGGGATATTGGATGAAACTTTTTTTTGGTTGCTCTGCTTGGACAGAAAGCTAAGTGTGTTATATTTGATAGAAGAGTAGTTTTTGTTACCATTTGGGATTTCAAGGATGACCACAAATTGAAGTTCTTGGATAAATCCAGGAATTTTTGTTTGGACGTCATTTTTTTGCATACTAGTAATACTTGGTGCAAACCATAATTACTTTTATTTTTTATATCCTTTTGTGGTCATAATAAATAGTAAATGGAGATGTTCGATCAATGGCTTAAAACACCACAAGGAGAACTCTCACTACCACCAAATGGTTATTTATTTTTGAGTTTAAGTTTTGTGCACCGTCAATACACAAAATATTTTACACTATCAGTTAACTTGACCTGCTATTGAAGGTACCTAATTATTAATATAAAAATAAAAAAATAAAAAAATAGATAGCCAGTAACAGCAAGTCAAGTTTAGCTGATGGTGTAGAATATTTTGTCCACTGACAGTGCACAAAACTTAAATTCTTCATTTTTTTTTTGTTCCATTTAAAGGATGTGCGAGTGTTTGATTGCCAATGGAAAGAAACAACAAAATTTCTTCTGCATAAAATAACCGTGAACTAGATAGAGAAGAAAAAAATCATTTTGGACCAAATTTCCTCTTCATTACAGCATGATTTCCTCCGCCCTTTTCAAAATTAGTATCCCTGAAGATTCTATAAATATAATATAACTAGTATACATATTCGCGCGATATGCGGATAATATTCAAGTAATATTTCTGATCATTTTATATTGAAATATCTCGTTCAAACTTGTTAAATTATATTATCTTAAGAAAATTCATTTATCATCTTATTTTTCAGTAAAATGAGAAAATAAAATAAAATCTTTTTATATCCACCTTCCCTTATCCCCCAATCAACTTTTTCATTTTTTTAATATAAATATTTTTTCTACTGCTTTTCCCTCATTGGTAATCAAATTTATCCAAAAAAAACGATCATCTAATTGTAAATAAAAATTATGTTTCATATTTTTTTATAATATTATTCACAATTTAAATATGGTGGATTGTTAATAATCTCTACCCCGCCCTCCGCCCCTTCAAAATTAAGTATATATTATTAAAAATAATCATGTAATTGTAAAAAAAAAAAAAAATTATGTATCATATTTTTAATTATATTTTGACAATTTAAAGATTTTA